>NC_138773.1:286660160-286762660 GCF_965119305.1 Pelophylax lessonae
CCATCTTTTTGACTGACATCAATAGAGATGGCCTTGCGGTTCGCCCGGCGGTCGGTTTGCTGTGAATTTTGCTTGTTCGCTACCCGCCAAATTTGCGAACACATGGCGTTGTTCGTGGCAGCCATATTAGTTTACATTGGGGAGAACTTTGACCAATGACACAGCAGTCAGGTGGAACGGGACAGCCAATTAAAACATTTCAGCACATGGACAGTCCCCCTACCCTATAAATAGACCTGAGCTGTCGGCCATTTCACATTCTGCTTTTTGCCAGCATAGGGAGAGGTCTGCTGTGTTCATGAGGGAGAGATTGCCAGACACAAATAGCTCTGTGAAGATCCACAAAAGTCCTTTTCAGGGCTGGTATTTCGGTATAGGTCTACTAGTATCTTTTCAGGTTAGGGGCAGGTATACAGTCGGTGCTTTAGGGACAGTTAGAGATCGGCAGCAGTCACACAAATTGCTCTGTTAATGTCCACAAAAGTCCTTTTCAGGGCTGGTATTTCGGTATAGGTCCAGTCTCTTTTCAGGTTAGGGACAGGTATCCAGTCTGTGCTTTAGGGGCGGTTAGAGAGATCGGCTGCAGTCACACAAATCGCTCTGTTAATGTCCACAAAAGTCATTTAAAGGGCTGCAATTTTTGGTATAGGTCCAGTCTCTTTTCAGGTTAGGGGCAGGTATAAAGTCTGTGCTTTAGGGGCAGTTAGAGATCAGCAGCAGTCACACAAATCGCTCTGTTAATGTCCACAAAAGTCATTTAAAGGGCTGCAAATTTTTTGGTGTTGCTGTGCAGTGCACTAAAAAGGGGGGGGGGGAATCCACAGTATAATATACTTTGTAGAAAGCATATTATAGTGGATTAGCAGTTAGGTGTTAACAGTATAATTTTCGAAGATTGTATTTTGGTCCTGCAAAAATTTGGCCTCTTTTGCTGTGTTAACTGTGCTACACACAGTGACAACAGTTACTGGCCAATTATTTGTAGAACTGGCGGACTGACGGACCGGCAGATAGGGAGGAGAGGCAGGTAGAACTTGCATTGTACAAGAGGTACAAAGCAGACTGCAAATGTATCAGGAGCGAGCCATCAACCTTGTACAGTCACATCTGGCGCTCCCAAGACGCCAGCACATGGCTCCGCAGTGTGGGCTTTTTTTAATGTGTCCATTGCTGACAACAGTGTTGCCATCTGCAGCCTTTGCAGTCGCAGTAAGTCCAACACTCACCTAGGGACAACCGCCTTAAGAAGGCACCTTAAATCCCATCCCCGAGCCCAGTGGGAGCAACACCGTCAGAACCCACAAAGCCACACTCCACACTCCAGACTCTCACCGTCCAGCCTCTTCTCCTTCTCCTGTCTCCTCATAGTTGTCCTCCACTCCACCTTCCATGATGCCGTCGTCATGTTGTTCTGGAAAAAAGCAGGCTTCTGTGGCTCAAATGTTTGAGAGTAAAAAAAGGTGTCCGACAGGTGTCCGACTACATCGGGTTAACGGCCAATGTGGATGCTTTAAGGAGTGATGAACCCCTGTACTACTGGATGGGCAGGCTTGACCTCTGGCCAGAGCTTGCACAATTTGCAATAGAACTGTTGGCTTGTCCCCCGTCCAGTGTCCTGTCCGAAAGGACGTTCAGCGCAGCAGGGGGGATCGTGACCGATAAGCGCACTCGCCTAGCTCATGACAGTGTAGACTACCTCACATTTATAAAAATGAATGAGGCATGGATCTCTGAGGAATTCAACACATGTGACCAGTAGACCATGATTCATTGAAATTCCTCGTGACAGGCCACAAATATCTGCCAGACCGCCATCCACCCACAACAATTCCTGGTTCTTGTCTTCGCTAAATACAGCGGCATAAAAGACATTTCATGTCCATTGACTGGCTAATTTTTGGAGCCTATACACTTACTTCTATATACTGTGTGAATGAATGCCTAATGTACCTGTAGCCATCAAATACAAGTTTTTTGCTGTCAGTTAAACCCATGTGTGCTAATTTTTGGGGCCTATACAGGCCGACACTTACTTCTGTATCCTGTGAATGCCTAATGTACCTCTAGCCATCAAATATACTACGTTCTTTGCTGTCAGTTAAACCCATGTGAGCTACTTTTTGGGGCCTATACAGGCCAACACTTACTTCTGTATCCTGTGAATGCCTAATGTACCTCTAGCCATCAAATACACTACGTTCTTTGCTGTCAGTTAAACCCATGTGAGCTAATTTTTGGAGCCTATACAGGCCAACACTTACTTCTGTATACTGTGTGAATGCCTAATGTACCTCTAGCCATCAAATACTACGGTCTTTGCTGTCAGTTAAACCCACGTGAGCTAATTTTTGGGGCCTATACAGGCCGACACTTACTTCTGTATCCTATGAATGCCTAATGTACCTCTAGCCATCAAATACACTACGTTCTTTGCTGTCAGTTAAACCCATGTGAGCTAATTTTTGGGGCCTATACAGGCCGACACTTACTTCTGTATACTGTGTGAATTCCTAATGTACCTCTAGCCATCAAATACTACGTTCTTTGCTTTCAGTTTAACCCATGTGGGCTAATTTTTGGGGCCTATACAGGCCAACACTTACTTCTGTATACTGTAAATGCCTAATGTACCTCCAGCCCCCAAATACTACGTTCTTAGCTGTGAGGTAAACCCATGTGGACTAATTTTTGGGGTCTATACAGGCCGACACTTACTTCTGTATCCTGTGAATGCCTAATGTACCTCCAGCCACCAAATACTAAGTTCTTAGCTGTCAGGTAAACCCATGTGGGCTAATTTGTGGGGCCTAAACTGGCCGACACTTACTTCTGTATCCTGTGAATGCCTAATGTACCTTCAGCCACAGAATACAACATTCTTAGCTGTCAGGTAAACCCATGTGGGCTAATTTTTGGGGCCTATACAGGCCGACACTTACTTTTGTATACTGTGAATGCCTAATGTACCTCCAGCCATCAAATACTACGTTCTTAGCTGTCAGTTAAACCCATGTGGGCTAATTTTTGGGGCTTATACTGGCCGACACTTACTTCTGTATACTGTGAATGCCTAATGCACCTTCAGCCACAGAATACAATGTTCTTAGCTGTCAGGTAAACCCATGTGGGCTAATTTTTGGGGCCTATACAGGCCGACACTTACTTCTTTATCCTGTGAATGCCTAATGTACCTTCAGCCACAGAATACTACGTTCTTAGCTGTCAGGTAAGCGCATGTGGGCTAATTTTTGGGGCCTGGAATGGCTAACACTTACTTCTTTATTCTGTGAATGCCTTATTTTTCAGGCTGGAATTGAAAATCAATGGTTCTTTAAAGGTTCCGCCATTTTACAGATGTGTGAATGGACCCTATATGTATTAGACATGTATTTAACGGCTGCTGTCAGTTCTGGCTGATTTATGAAAAAAAATATATATATTTTTTGCTGTAAAAAAAAAAATTTAGGGCAACTTTTTCAATTGCAATACTTATGTTATGACATTGTCCATGTGCTGGGACTATTTGTGCACAGCTAGTACATCTTTTGTGGCTGAAAATATGACCTAAATGTTTTTAAAGTTCGCCTCCCATTAAAGTCAATGGGGCCCGCCGTAAACTTGCGGTCCTCTGACTTTTGAGAAAATTTGCGGCTGACGTTCGCGAACCACCACCAGCCGATGTTCATCCATCTCTAGACATCAACAATGGAGCACCATTTCTCCCACTGACACCAACAACCGGGCACCATTTCTCCCAATGATACCAACAATGGGGCACCATTTCTCCCAATGAAACCAACAAGGGGACACCTTTTCTCCCACTGACACCAAAAACGGGGCACCATTTCTCCCAATGATACCAACAATGGGGTACCATTTCTCCCAATGACACCAACAATGGGGCACCATTTCTCCCAATGATACCAACAATGGGGTACCATTTCTCCCAATGACACCAACAATGAGGCACCATTTCTCCCAATGACACTAATGGGGCACCATTTCCCCCAATGACACCAATAATGGGGCACTATTTACCCTTATGATAACAACGATAGAGCACTATTCCTCCAACTAATACCAAATGTGACGATGTTTACTCCTATTGATGACAGGAATATTTCCACAATATATCCACAATCTGACCCCCCTAAAGTCTGAAGGGCAATAAACTGGCCCTTTGCTTGAAAGTTTGGAGATCCCTGTTCTAATGTAAATGGCATATTTTACATATAAGGAGTATACCTAACTCAAATAATATATAAAAAAATATAGCTGTGCAGCGCCAATATATACAGTGAACAGTGATATAAATTGAAATATAACAATGATATATAGCAAAAGCAAATATGACAAATGGAGAGACAAAAAACAACTTGTGCAAGTGTTTTAGCAGTATTTCGAATGCAATCATAAATAAAAAGTCCCAAAGTCCAAAATGAGATCTTGTGAAAAGAAATCATGTAGAAAAGATCCAACACCTTCCCATGTGGGAAAAGAAACAGTCCTTTTGAGTGTTCAGAGGTCAGCTGCTACGTCCCCATGCAATCAAAACTCACCAAAAGTGATGGCTGCCATTACAGCAGCATGTAAGCCTATAGCTTTAAGACAAACGTCCGCAGCAAGTATGTGAGCTTCGCCTGATATCCACCTCTAAGACTCTTCTCTATGGAGACAAGCTAAAGTAAATAAAGCTCACCAAGAGCCAAATAAATACTCTGATAGTGTAGTATTTTTTGTGAATCGATAGACTATTAAAAACGTTCATAAAACAGCCAAATTCTTACATAGGAAACCTGGTGCCGACCCAGAATCAGACAGCAGAGTTATGCCTGCACTAGTAACTCCTCCCCAATGCATTTCGTCCAATAGGACGTTACAAAGGGTTCCACTGATATGAGATCAGTGACTGACTCTACAATTGATGGCAGAGGAATTGGGCAATAGCAAGGACACGGTGCGCACCATCGTCTGAGAAGATTTGGGTAAGCAGAAAATTTGTCCCCGGTTTGTGCCACACAAGCTGACAGACGAACAAAAAGCAAAATGGAAGGAAACCTCTGGAGATTTGATTACCCCGTGTGAGTAGGATTCATCCTTTCTGCGAATAATCATTACTGGAGATGAGGCCTGGTGCTACCAGTTCGATCATGAATCCAAGCGGCAATCAACGAATGGCACTCACCATCTTCCTCGTGACCCTGTTGACTTCTTTCTGTTTCCCCGCCTGAAGAGCATCATGAAAAGCGCACGTTTTATGGACATGGCGGCAATCCAAGAATGTGTGACGCGGTTCCTAAGGAGGCCTTTGCTAACAGTTTCCAGGAGCTTTATGAACGTTGCCAAAAGTGTGTTGTCAAGGATGGAGATTATTTTGAAGGTCAATAAAGGTAATTTGTTTGCATCTTCTGTTTTGTTTTATGTTTATGCTTTATGTTTGTTTTCTGATACCATTCACCAAACATTTTCATATATATATATATATACATATATATATATATATATATATATATATATATATATATATATATATATATATATATATATATATTATAAATTGTAAGAAAAAAATATAAAACATAATTCTAAAACTTGTAAACCTAAAATAAATAAAACTGACTATGATCCATCATATATTCCCTTTACGAAAAGTGGATATTTATTGAGGCTTTCAAACTCATTTACAAACCTATGCAAATGAGAAACATTTCAGACTGAATATGCAAAGATGCAAATTCATTTTATTCACACTTTATCACAATTTGTTGTATCCATAGACAATTGTGTCAGAACCAGTGTACAGTATCATTTGCAAAGACAACACATTTGGGCATTTGATGCAAATGTTCTTGAGTGAAGTGAAGTGATAACAACAAAGGCAGCTATGTATTCCAGTCTACTGCCACCAAATTCAAGGCAAGTGTCAGAATCGGCCATATATATAATGGAAAACCACAATCATGTTACTTCTGAAGCTTAAAGTGATTGTAAACAATCACCTTGTAAAACAACCCATTCAGTTTAAAATAGAAATAAAAGACAAAACATTTTTGTAGAGGTATAAAAATGCCTTTTTTTTTCCCCCTTTTATAAGTGTAGCACACCCCACATAGAAGCTGCAGGCTAAAGGGATCATCCACCCCTACACAGCCAGGCACATTGAATCTTCTCCAATAATTTAGAGACAGTCCATAGCTTTGTTTTTATGTTTTATTAGGGGATTTCAACTTGGATAGGGATTGGAGATTATGGGATGCCCACTTGACTGCAAAAACTTCAGGGGCAACTTCGCCCTTATAAATATTCCAGGTAGCTTCTCCCAATCTTCACCCACTAGCTCTAGAAGTTTCTACAACCTTCTAGACCAAAGGAAGGCACCAGAGGGGCTGTCAGGATGAGTCATCCAGCACTGACCAAAAGTAACCCAAACCCAAATTACACAGCTCAGGCTTAGCCCAGAGCCAACTCTGTTTTGCCTACTCTAACAAATCTACACTAACTCTAGCACACTTCTAGGGGGTTCTACAACAGTGATCACATTCCCGTTGTTCTCAGCTACATAAGAGCTGGGAGGAGAAGCAGAATCACACTGAGTCTCCCAGTGAATGGCTGCACAGTGGGGGCTTGTCAGGACAAGTCTGATCATTAAAGGAGAGCACAATGAGTTCCCAGCATAGCTAGAGAACTGACCACACTGTGTTCTCTTGCTTAGCGTGGTCAGTTTTTAATAGGAAAGCAGAGGGACTGGCAGGAACACCAGGGATTTCACACAAAGGAAGCAATACAAAAAGAACGGGAGACTTTCTGATACAAGTACATGGTACAGCAGGAACATATCAGGAATATGAAGTGTCGTGGTAACAAACGCTATATTCCCCCCCCCCCCCCCCCAGGTTCGTCCCTCTCCTCCTCATCAATTAGTGAAGTTATTAAAAAAAGAAACTCTTCATGGCATCTTATTTTAGAGCCAGGGATGTTACTGAGTCTCTGTGCTTCTCTATGCAATGCAAGTAGATCAACACTAGTTGAAGAGGCCAGCAGAGTACTGTACATTCAATATATTGTCAAAAGTATTGGGACTGCCTTTACACGCACATGCCTTTACACGCACATGCACATGCACTTTAATGGCATCCCAGTTTTAGTCCATAGGGTTCAATGTTGAGTTGGCTCACCCGTTGCAGCTATAACAGCTTCAACTCTTCTGGGAAGGCTGTCCACAAGGTTTAGGAGTGTGTCTATGGGAATGTTTGACCATTCTTCCAGGAAGCGCATTTGTGAGGTCACGTACTGATGTTGAATGAGAAGGCCAGGAACTTGACTGGCCTGCACAGAGTCCTGACCTCAACCTGATAGAACACCTTTGGGATGAATAAGAGCGGAGACTGCAAGCCAGGCCTTCTCGTCCAACATCAGTGCCTGACCTCACAAATACATTTCTGGAAGAATGGTCAAAAATTCCCATAGATAAAACTTTTGGACAGCCTTCCTAAAAGAGTTGAAGCTGTTATAGCTGCAAAGGGTGGGCCAAATCAATAGTAAACCCTATGGACTGTGAAGCCATTAAAGTTCATGTGTGTGAAAAGGCAAGCCTCCCAATACTTTGACACATTGCGCTGCTTCATAGACACACACAACCTGGGAGCGAGCATGCACATGTGCCCCAAAACGAAACAGCTTTCTATGGAGGCATGCAGTGAAGAGGAGGAGCCAGGATCGCCGACAGGGGAGCCCCAGATGTGAAGGACTGGCGGCCACTCTGTGCAATATCATTGCACTGAGCAGGTGAGTATAACATGAATATAATGTTCATTTAAAAAAAAAATGCCTTTAGTACAACTTTAACCACTTAAGCCCCGGAAGATTTTACCCCCTTCCTGACCAGGGCCTATTTTGCGATTCGGCACTGCGTGACTTTAACGGACAATTGCGCGGTCGTGCGACGCTGTACCCAAAAGAATTTGACATCCTTTTTTTCCCCACACACAGAGCTTTCTTTTGGTGGTATTTGATCACCCGTGCAATTTTTTGATCATGCGCTATAAACAAAAAAAGAGCGTCAATTTTGCAAAAATAACAATATTTTTCACATTTTTTTATATGAAATTCCCCCCCCCCCCCCAAAAAATGTAAAAATCAAAATTTTTTAACATTTTCGGCCAATTTGTTTTATGCTACATATGTTTGGTAAAAAAAATCTCAAAAAGCGTATTTTGATTGGTTTGCGCAAAAGTTATCGCGTTTACTAACAAAGGGAAAGATTTTTGTCATTTTTGTTGTTTTTTTTTTTAACGCGTAATGGCGGCGATCTGCGATTTTTTTTTGCGGTACTGCGACATTGCGGCGGACAGATCGGACCCTTGACTGACATTTTTGACACTTTTGGGGTTACCAGTGAAATTACTACAGTAATCAGTGCTATACATATGCACTGTTACTGTAAAATTACACTGGCAGTGAAGGGGTTAACTGTATTGGAGAGGGAGGGGCTATGTGTGTCCCTAGGGGCGTGATTCTAACTGTGATTGGCTGTGACTTGAGATGCATGAACAGTGATCAACGGTTCTACATAGTAGAACCGTATGATCACTATTCCTACACAGGGGAGAATGACAGGCGGCTTGTTTACATTAGCCGCCTGCCTTTCTCCCTCTCCACTGACAATCGCGAGTGACCGGCGGATGATCGGATCCGCCGGTCACACGCGCGGGGTGGTCTGTGACCACTCGGGAGCGGGATCGCGCCTCCGGGGGCGCGCGCTCGCTCCCTAGACCCTCACAGGCTAGCGACGTAGTACTACATCACTCTGCCTGTGAGGGGCTGACCGCTGCAGTAAATAGTCGTGCGGCGGTCGGCAAGTGGTTAACTGCAGTGGAGAAAAATCAGGTCTCCTGCCCTGCCAAACAGGGCTTTGCTGTGTGACAGAGCTGTGTAAATCTCAGAACTGGATGGACAGAAATACATATCTTTTGGCAGGAGCGCATAACTATCTTGTTAACATGCACATTATTCCATCTGTGTATTTAGCCGTTTGCCTGGATTTCAGCTTTAAAAGTTAATAATTAGTTCCCAACAGGTGTGAGATGGGAGAGGAGCCACATTGGATCAAGTTGCAAACTGTAAAATGCCTGTCTGGGTGGTCTTGTATTTCTTTCAAACAGTTCCTTCAATTTCCTACAGAAACAGGTAAATATATATATTATTTAGTATATTTATTCCTTAGGCCTTTTTTTAAATTCTCTTCTAACTGACCACAAACAAAGCCGAAGATTTGTGAATCTTGACAAGTCTGTGAACGTGAACTAACGGAACCCTACAATTCCAATTAGCTTCTACCAAAATTGCCATTTAATCCCTCTCTCCCACCCGAAGGTTTAATTTTCTCACATCAGATCCTCTCACAAACACATAAAATATTATTTTTAAACAGAGTTTATTCCCATAACTAGAAAGCAACTATTTCCCATGACACCGGGGTGTCCAAGCCGTCTGTTGAGTAAGGTTCTCTACCAGGAAAATTTTAGTTCTCCTGAACCTTAACCTTCCTCAGGCGGTTCTGGCACCTCCACACGCTTTCTCTGCAGCAGAAAATGTCATCAGGAGCTTGCATAAATACCGAAGTCAAGCTTCACATGCCCTGTGTCTAGTCCCAGAACAGACGCCAAGTTTTTTAGTAACAATGTTTGGCGCAAACAGCATGAGGACTACAACAAAATAAACAGAAATCCAGAAGTCGTTCAGGCTTGTTCAATAAACTGGAGCAGTTTGTGATCTGCAAAAGGCAATAAACCCATAACATCATTAGGTTGATGTGAATATGCTAAACTGAAATCTGATGGGCTGTTGTGGGGTAATATAGTGGTTTGAACACCATCACTGCACTCAAGAGAAGTTCAAATGAACCCCAATGATCATCCATGAATTCTGTTCACCACAGTTCACAAGCAATGCAATATACATGGATGTACCTTAGATTACAGTTTATTACCTTATGAAAAAGTATGGCCAAAGATTCTCCCCTTGGTCTCCAAAGAATCCTGCTGAGAAAATTTCTCCCCTACCTAGGGAAAGCTACGGTTGCCACAAGACATGTGAGGAGGTGAGCTGTGAGCTAGATAGGGGCAGACCAGTGGATGTGGTGTACTTGGATTTCGCTAAGGCGTTTGATACAGTTCCCCACAAGCGCTTAATTTATAAAATAAGGTCTGCAGGTATCGACAGCAGGGTTTGCTCTTGGATACGGAACTGGCTAAAAGGCGTGTCCAAAGGGTGGTAATAAACAGCGCATACTCAGACTGGTCTGAGGTAGTAAGCGGGGTCCCCCAAGGCTCAGTCGTGGGACCAACCTTGTTCAATTTATTCATAAACAGCATTGAGGTCGGGGTCAGTAGTTCTATATCAGTTTTTGTAGATGACACAAAATTGGCCAGGGCAATAACTGCACAGCATGAAGCAGATATCCTACAGAATGACCTGGACAAAATAACGGAGTGGGCAACGACTTGATGAAGAGCGTCTGCAATCGCTTGATTTATTCTCCCTGGAGAAGAGATGCCTGAGGGGGGACATGATAGCAATTTATAAATATCTCAATGGGGATCTCAGCTTAGAAAAAAAGCTGTTCAGTCGAAGGGATTGCATGAGGACTCAAGGGCATACAACACGATTAGAGGAGAAGCGTTTTAACCTCAGGCAATGTGGGGGGGTTCTTTACTGTTAGGGCTACAAGATTGTGGAATTCTCTACCACAAGAGGTGGTTTCTGCGGGTAGTATGGTGGCTTTCAAAAGACTCTTAGACGTACATCTCAAGGATCAGAACATTCAGGGCTATGTGAGATGATTACAGCCACACACACTATTGTCTTTATTCAACCTCACCTACTATGTAACTATGTAACTATTCTTATGGAGATTATTATTATTATTATATTATTATACATGATTTATATAGTGCCAACAGTTTGCACAGCGCTTTACAATGTGAAGGAAGACAATACAGTTACAATACAGTTCAAAACAGGAGGAACTAGAGGGCCCTGCTCGTTAGAGCTTAAAATCTTGAAGTGAAACAAAAGGCAATAACCGTGGGGGATGGGTTGATGGAGAAAATGGAGGTACATTTGTTAGGGGTTGGTAGGATAGGCTTCTCTGAAAAGGAGGGTTTTCATAGATCGCCTAAAAGCTAATAGAGTAGGAGAGAATCGGACAGATAAGGGTAAGGAGTTCCATAGGATTGGAGAGGCTCTGGAAAAGTCCTGGAGGCGAGCATGGGAGGAGGTGACGAGGGAGCTAGAGAGCAGGAGGTTTTGAGAGGAATGAAGAGAGCGATCAGGTTGGTATTTTGAGACGAGGCTAGTGATGTAGCTGGGGGCTAAGCTGTGGATGGCTTTGTAAGATGTTGTTAGTATTTTGAATATAATTTGTTGGGTGAGCGGAAGCCAGTGGAGGGCTTGACAGAGGGGAGCAGCGGACACTGAGTGATTGGTGAGGTGGATGAGTCTGGCGGCAGCATTCATGATGGATTGAAGGGGGGTAGCCTGTGTAGAGGTATGCCAACAAGAAGGGAATTGCAGTAGTCGAGGCGCGAGATGACCAAAGAGTGGATCAACCAAAAATCCAGTCCACCACAATTCACGGGTGATAAAATACACATATGGATGTACCTTAGATTAAATAGTTATTATACTTTGAAATCTTTACAGGATCCTAGTGAGTAAATCTCACCCCTGCCCAGGGCAAGCACAGTTGCCACTAGCAAAGTGAATAGTGTATGTTTTCTCATAGAGATCATCCAAGAATCCTGTCTACCACCAATTCATAGGTGATGAAATAGACTCATGGATGTACCTTAAATTACAGGTTATTATCCTTTGAAAAACAATAACCCAAGATTCCCCACCTTGGTCTTTACAAGATTCTGGTGGGGAAACCTCTCCCCTGCCCAGGGCAAGCTACAGTTGCCACCAGCCAAGTGAATAGAGCATGTGCTTTCATTCATGGTGGCCATCCAAGAAGCCAGTCAACAAAAATTTGCAGGTGATGAAATACACATATGGATGTACCTTAGAATACTGTTTATTGCATAATATAAAAGCATCATGCAGGATCCCCCCCCCCCCCGTCTTTACAAAATTCTGGTAAGGAAATCGTTCCCCTGCCCAGGGCAAGCTACGGTTGCCACCAGGCAAGTGAATATTGTATATATTCCCATGGAGACCATCTAAGAATCCTGTCCAGCCCAATTCACAGGTAAAGAAATACACATGTGGATGCACCTTACATTATAGGTGATTACCCTTTGAAAAAGAATAACCCAGAATTCTCCACCTTGGTCTTTACAGGATCCTGGTGAGGAAATCTCTCCTCTATGCAGGGCAAGCTATGGTTGCCATCAGCCAAATTAATAGTGTATGTATTCTCATGATGGTCATCCAAGAATCGTGTCCACCCCAAATCACAGGTGATGACATACACATATGGATGTACCTTAGATTATAGTTTATTACCTTATAAAAAAAAAGCATCATCTAAGATCTCCCACCTTTGTCTTTATAGGGTCCTGGTGTGGAAATCTGTCCCCTACCCATGGCAAGCTATGGTTGCTGATGCTGATGGACACAAATCAATTCATTGTCTTGCGTTCTTACAACATGCTAAAGCTAGCCACCGATAGGTCTCTTTCCTTTAACCCACTATATTCCTCTATCAATGATAATATAGTGGATGTAGGAATGTGCTATTGTACAGCTATTGTATTCTAACAGCTGTCAAAAAACCTGAACAGGGGCTGTATCTGATTGAATGCAGCCACTGTTTGCATGATAGGTTTTCACCTGCCTCCTTCAACAAGCCTCAGTTGAAAAATCAACATTTGTCAAGCCCAGAGATGCCACCAGGGATAGCTATGTCTCAAAGATTTAGCAGGAAACAGACAAAATTTTAGCTGCCTGTTGCACCCTTAATGGCCGGTAGAGGCAATCTTATCCTGGCTTGTCACAGGGATGACACTTGTGAAGGAACATCTTCCTAAAGGAGTTGTGAGGACCTGATAAAATCTGCTGGCAAGCATTACTTCACTCAAAAACAGTGAAAGCCTTTCGGGCTCTTCATTCGACAAGGGGCATCAGCCATGCTGTTTGCAGAGCTATAGGTTTTGCTCAGCAGAGGCTGTGTCAAACCTCTGCAGAGAGACCATTGCTTCCACACAGAAAGCAAGGGTTCATCTCTACAGTATGCTGGCAGGCTTTTCCACTGGCTACAAAAAAGAAAATTGTGATGCTGAGCACCCTGCTCCTGCACTCAGAACTAGGTCCTCAGGCTGCCTCAATCCCGGAACTCTCACTTGGCATCCACTATTGCTAAGCTTTGCTGCCCTCTACGACCAGGGTGGTCAACAAAACACTGCAAATAAAAAATCCAGAGGCTCTGAGGAAGAGGGACGGCCTCGAAACGCGTCAGCCCTTGGTCTTCACGAGACATTGGACCTTTAACCACTTAAGCCCCAGCCCTATTTCGGACACTTTTTGTTCACACGTTAAAACCAGTATTTTTTCCTAGAAAACTACTTAGAACCCCCAAACATTATATATATTATTTTAGCAAAGACTCTGGAGAATAAAATGTCGGTCATTGCAATAATTTTTGTCACGCGGTATTTGTGCAGCGGTCTTTAAAGCGCCATTTTTTTGGAAAAATTTTGAAAAATCACATTTCACTGCATTTAAAAAATACTAAACAGTAAAGTTAGCCCATTTTTTTTGTATATTGTGAAAGAACATGTCAAGCCGAGTAAATAGATACCCAACATGTTACGGTTTAAAATTGCGCCCCCCGTGGGATGGCGACAAACTACGGTCAATAGAGATCTCAATTTAAATTTATTTAACGGTTACCAGTTTAGAGTTAGAGTGTAGCTCTTTTTTAAAAATTATTGCTCACGCTCTGGCGATCGCGGCGATACCTCACATGTGTGGTTTGAACAGCGATTTCATTTGCAGCTCGACTTGCGTATACGTTTTTTTTGTGCGCGAGCTAACGGTGACGGGGGCAGCTAAATTTTTTTTTTTTCCCATTTATTTTATTAATTTTTTTAACTTTATTACAGTTTTTAAAAAAAATAAAAAATCTGATCACTTTTATTGCTGTCACAAGCAATGTAAACATCCCTTGTGACAGCAATATGTGTGACAGGTACACTTTATGGAGGGATCGAGGGTCTAAAAGACCCTAGACCCCTCCACTACACTTCCCTGTATGCAAAACGCCAAAAACGGCGTTTTTGCATACAGCCGATTTTCAAATTTGCCGCCTTTTGCAGCACAGTAACCCGGAAGTGACGTCATGGACGCCGCCTCCGGGTTACGTCAACGGAGACCCGATCGATGCTGTTTCCGGCATTCATCGGGACTCCATCCGGTGGGACGGGAGCCCCGAGCAAAGCCACGGAAGGCGGCGGCAGGGGGGGGGGGACGTCATCCCCCATCATCCCGGTACACTACCGCAAAGTTTACCGACGTAGACCTACGTTAGTATGCGGTAAGTGGTTAACAAGGATGTTGCTCTATGGAATTGATATGCTGGAATATTTTGCATGTTTGTGAGTAGCTGATTTTAAAACTTGTTTCATGAAAAGTCCACTGAGGATAATGCGCTAGGCTGGTGCGCCCTTTTCTTTGTTTTTATTTCCACTGGCTACAGCTGCTTTCTAAAAGAAATTAACTGTAAGGCGTTGCAGATCTTATTTTGATGTATCCAGAACAAATTTAACTGATTTAAACTAAAAGTTAAGTTGGACTTTAAATATGGGCAGCATCAAGCTATTGCTTTCTAGTGTCACCTGTGCATTGTGTGTTATAAGGTGTGAAATGTGCCCTAATACCATATTGTTATAGGAAAACGAACAAAGCTGCAATGCTTTTCATTTACTACTGCAGATTTCACAAAAATATATAAAACTAATGTTATAATAAAATGAAAACAGCAATTTTCTAGCCATGCCATCTTTTCATTGCTACGCTTCATTTATCATAAATAGCATCATGCACTCCTTAAAAAATGTTTGCTCTGCAGTAAATAAATGCTTCTCCTACTTTAATTCCTCTTTTATGGCAATGTGTAATCATGTTTAGTAACAATAATTATGGTCAAGTTATTAATAATGTACCATTAGCAATTTATTCGCTTTTCAGCAACTGTAGGAATTTATCTGAGCTATCTTGTGTCATAAAGTGGTGCCCTGCTCATCACATGAATTGTAACTACCAACTACAGGGGAAACCATATCGACTATTGGTCTAGCATTCGTGTATCTACATATTATCAAAAAGAGGACCTGTCAAAGCTAGCATTGGTCCTAATAGTACACCCTTTGTATATAGTACACAGTAGGCACTATATGGTATAACATAATGCTTGTAGAGTGAGAGCCTGATTCTCCAGAGTGCCACTCAAAAAAACTTTGCAAGATCACTAATTGAATCAAAAGGTGTAGAATGCTTATCTCTCTGGCAGTCCATGTCCCCTACCCACCCTCAATTCCAGTGGTGCAGCCTCTGCCAGTCTCCTTGGCATTTGATACTTCTGGGAGTGATGGCTGTGTACCTCACCGTCTGCTGTGACTTCTTCCTCCTATCCCTATGTCACAGCTGTCTTGTACTGACTCAGGGGTTAGAGACTTCGAAATATCTAACATTTTACAGCTGTGGCAACTAATAGGTAGGAATAAGCTTGAGGTTAGAAACCAAATCTGACTGTTCTGGCTTTTGTTTGAGTGCCAAACTTTTTGCTCGTTCAATGAGAGGTAAATATCTTTTATAGTATCCTTCTTAGCAACCAGTAACAGCACCTGGTCCCATTCATTTCTGGCCAAAAATCCCCAGCCATGTAAACAAAGAGGCAGGGATAAGGGGTTGACATCAATGGCCAAACATGGTGATATTTGGGAAATTGCATTGACCAAGTAAAGCCATCGCTATATTTGGTCAATGACATCACCCGGGAGACCCCATCCCTTTGTTTAAAATTAGTGGTAGGACCCAGTAGATATAACTTGCTGCAAGTGACGGTGATCATATTAGGAGCTGGCGGGATATTTTCTTTTGGTCAGCTGGTGTTGTACATCCTTCATCGTGACTGATGGATCTTCATCTCTGGACGACGTGAATGACGATGCATGTACATCGCGAGACATTTTGAGTTTTTTTATTTTTTATTAAAGTGTAGCGTCATTATTTGCTACTTACATTTTTTTTGTGAATGAGCACTACATACCCCTCCTCATTTACATGGTAGGGAGCTGGTATCTGGCGGCCCCCTGGCAAAGTATACTCCGTGTTTAAAGCAAGTGGCATGGTATAGTCCAGGAAGGGGTAACTGCACACTTGTCCCCCTCCTTTTCTGGTCAGTCAGACTGTGCATTTGGAATTGGAGTCTAGTATGGAATTTGGGAGGATCCTATGCTGTTTTTTTTTTTTTTGCATGGGGGTCACCCTTGACACCAATACCAGACCTTCATTAAGGTCTGGTATGTATTTCTAGTTGGAACTCAATGCCATTTTTTGTGAGGTCTTCCATTAACAGCTATATCAGACCCTCATCAAGTAGTAGAGTCTGGTAAAGTAAAATGGAATCCCCAGCTGTTTTTTTAACAAACAGAAGTAAGCAGCCAAAGTTGTAATTTGTAAAGTTGTAATCACATTTTTATTTCTTTGTAAATGTCAGTTTTGCTGTAGTAGTGTGGATACATTATACAGATGTCCCACTTCACAGGTGGTTCAGGGTATCCCTCGGGACATTATTAAAATTGCTTGTCCTGACCAAATGTATTCTTTAAAAAAAATGTATTTAGTACATGTTCCCCAGGGCAGTGCCCAAGCCCTATTATTCTAGAAATAGTCCATTACTGGTTTTTACCATTGGCGTTAGCAAAGGTCTGGATTCAGCACCTGAACTTCAGTTAAGTTTGCTGTACAAGTCTTGATCTGAACCCTAATACGTTCAGCTCATTCCTAGTCACCACTCAATTCAAAACTAAAAATGAAATGTTTTGGCTGTAGATATATTTTACAAAGCTTAGTTTCCCATTATCAACCAGATTCCTCTCCTCTATGTTTGTAGTGCAGGCATAGGCGTGTGCAGGGGGTGTGCCAGGTGTGCAGATTCCACCTACTGCCAGGGCTTCCTCCCATGTTGCCCCCACCCGCCCAGCAGTGCTGCTGGCTTCCCTCCTCTCCTCCCTGCTGCTGTGGGGGGAATTTTCAGGATGGAGAGAAGGAGAAGAGGCTAGTAAAAATGTAATTTTCCAGCCCCTTCCTTTTCAAAGTGAACACAGTGAACACATTCACTCACTGTGTTAATTCATAACTGAAGCATAGTAAACTGTGTTTACTATGCTTCAGATTGTTAATGAACAGGAAGCCTCTCAGCACAGAGCACTTCCCATTCATTCACTGTTCCATGCAGCTGAGGCTGCAGAGAAAGGCATGTGTGTTTGAACTTTGGGGTGAACACCCTAATGCAACAGGCTGCACACACCTATGAGTGCAGGTCCCAAAACAAAACTAAGATGCTGACCTCTCTGAACAACATGGATATTTCTCAATTGTTTTCATCTTCATATACAAAGCCTGGTGCAGATTGGAAATGTAAAATGTAAGAATTCATAAAGCTATCCACTATAATAAAAAAAAAAAAAAAAAATTTATGCAGGTTGTCATAAGTTACCATATATAACTCTCAATTCACAAGTTTTACAGTAGGTCAGGAATCTTTATATTGTGCAAAGTGACTAACATTCACATGTCATTGGACCTTATCTGATGTATCAGCCTTTGTGAAATAATATTCTCTATGCACATTAAAGGATCCTGGTAGAACACATTTCAAAACGTGTTAGCATTTCATTGTTACTGGGCTGGCCAGAAAGTTAACCTGTTACCACCTGTTGTCACCTACCTCTCTTCTCCAAGGCTTCTATACAAATTCGCACAAAGTTAGGAACAGTGGAGTTCTCGCGTTGGCAGAGTGTTGCCAGGTGACATCCAAACACTTGATCTGTGTAAAGAATGACAAATTGATGGTGTGAGGTATAAAACAATATAATGATATTATTAACAAATATAGCATATAAAGTTTCTCAGCACTACGTCTATAACTGTTTGATATGTTTTGCATCGTTGTTGGATCACATTGCTGGAAGTGCTATAATTATTTATGTATTGTCATCACTACTAACACGGTGTAGTCTGAGCCATTTGTTCTTTAATTAACACCAAATGCCCTATTGCTAGTCTATAGAGCGTTAGAAGGATAAGAGAGCCCCAAATCTTGATTTAGTCTACTAAGAATTTCATTTTTTCCACAAATGGTCAATCAAAAAGCTAACACGTTTCAGGGGATCAATATTTCTCCCCCCTTCATCAGGGCTAAGGAACAAAATAACATGAAGCAATTCAAGCTGAATATTTAGACATATAATGCTTTCTGTTATATTTGTTCCCCAAACTTGGTGAAGAAGGAGTTTTGAGCACCTGAAACATGTTGGATTTTTGACTGACCATTTGTGAAAAATTTAATTCTCACTGGTCTAAATCAAGCTGTCTGGCACTCCTATCCTTATAATACTTTAATGACTACTCCAGTCCAGGGACCACCTGGGGTATCCAGATTGGCAGAGAGCTGCCTCTAAAAGTTAGTTTTTGACTTATGATTTCTTTCTACTATGGGATCTAGTGCTCCACCAACACATACTCACTACCGAGACTGAAAGTCCAGGCCTAACAGATCATGAAACACACTGTGCATACAGTGGGCTTTTATGCTCACATTCAGGCTTTAAATCTGTATTTAAATTTGCCTTCATTTCAACCTTATATCATTCCCTGTAGCTCATCTCTCTGATTGGGGGAGGAAGGGGCATCATTCAAACCAGTCAGGACTCTATTGCTTGCTGTCAATGTGCTTAAGCTGGCCATATACTGTATGAATTTCATCAGGTTCTTTCATTGGGCAGCCCTACTGGCCCCACTCCGTACGGCAAAATTAAATTGTTCAATCAACTTTTGTTGAAGGAGCCTGGTTGGGTCGGCTGTCAAAATACATAAGCAAAAGTTTGGGTCGGCTGTCAAAATACATAGGCTGCAGTGGGAGATTAGTACATCTGTATAGACTTTTGTCAAAGGAACCTGATGGAAAATTTTCTGCCGAACAGAGGCTGCATCCAATCAGAAGCCGACTATTAAATATAAGCTGCATTGGAAAATGTTTCCATCTGCACTGTAAAGACTATTGACGAAGGAGCCTGCTGGAAAATTTTTGGATGAAGAGCGGCTGCATTTAATTAGATGCAACTGCTGCTAGGGTATTTTGACAGCCAATGGTGTCGGCTGTGAAAATACATTAGCCGTTACAGGAGATTCATTAGTCCTTGCTGTACAGAATAGAGGGAGGAACTTGTTTTTGTTTTGTATGGTTCAATCTGTTTGTTTGAGTTTTTTGGCATATGCAATGAAATGCTGTATACTGTACATTGAATGGTAAGAAAAAGTACCAGTGTTACATGTCTTTTTTAAAAATAAAAACAAAAAAAAAGTAAATGCAACATGTAGAGAACATACAATCCATAGCATGGCGGTTGAAACAATTAAACTGATACAACAGTCCTGATGAAAGAGAGACAAAGGAGGGAGAAACAAAAAAAGGGAGGGGTGGGGGGAGAAAAGAAAGGGTAGGTATATGGGAGAGGGGTTTGGGTGGATAGATCTGCTTGCTCTGTTAAAGGGTCAAGAGGACTCGGTCAAATCCCACAGGGAAGTAGCGAGATGACCATGGCCGCCAGATGGCCTGGAACTTTTTGACTTTATCAGTGAATTTTGCCTGTATGTTTTCATGCAGGAGGCCATTGTTGGTCTTGGACTTTGTTTCACTGCATGCATGCATACATATCAATGTATAGCCAGCTTTACAGTAGAAAGGAGGGGGCAGAGGTTTGACCTTATCATTGTGCTGCTGCTCCTTTGCCATCCAATCACAGGCTGGAGCAGGCCTTAGCTGCAACATAGTCTTCAGGGATTTCAAGACTGGATGAACAAAATTACAAATGTAGCACTACTCCCAATGGAGCAGCTGAGTGTGGGTCCCCCTGGGTTACTGCTAGCAACAACAGTACCTTTGAGCAGGTTTTCAAGTGTGAGCACCTCAGACAAGAACCAGTCCAGTTTCTTTGGTTTTTAGGGTTTATTTGAGAACTTGGATGGGAGAAGGGAGAAGTGGGATACTCCAACAACTGAACTATGCTCAATTTGGCAGGGACACTGAAAAAATGCTGCTTGGCTCTAACCAGCGCTTCCTTGATGCGGGTTAACGCTGACTGATGCTGACCTCAGCTAGGCCAGATACTGGACTTCACCTCTGACTGTGGAAAAGTAATTTAAGCTCCCTAAGGTACTCTTTTACTCTGGATCCTCTGTAGCCCAGCTCATACTCTGGTCCCTAGGCCAACTGCCTGGACCACCCTCTCACTCTGCAGGAGGAGAGACAGTTGTCAACCTCCTCCTGGGACTTTGCTCCTGCCAAAAGACACTCTGTCACATGCTCCCTACAGATTTATTCCCATCCCAGGGCGCACTGCGGCAATCCCCGCCCACTGGGACAGTCAAAAACCATGGTGTGCTATTGGGCAGGTTTCCTCCACTGTCCAACAAGATCCCTCATTGGATAAAGTGGGGGGACTCGCCAGACTCAACAGGCCACACCTGGAGGCATGTGACAGCAGCTAACTGATCCAGCCCCCCTGATAAGCAGACAGGGCCAATATATGCTTTTTCTCTAGCACATACCTAGGTGAGTGCTACACAAATCTTTTAGAAGTTAAAGTGTTTGTTACCCCAACACTTTAAATTTCTGAAATGTGCCTGCTGTACTATGTACTTGAAAGAGAAGGTATCCTGTTCCTTTTGTATGCTTCCTTTATGCTTCCGTGTTCTGACATGCCCCCTGAACAGCCATTCACTGGCAAGCTCAGTGTACTGCTGCTTCTCCTCCCCCCAGCTCTTATACAGCTGAGAACAGAGAGAATGTAATCGCTCTTATACAACTGAGAACAGAGTATGTAATCACTCATTAAAAAGCAAAAAAAGGTATTTATAGTGGGGTTTTTTTTCTTAAACTTGAATTTTTATTAAATGTATTGCAGGATTCACATGTATGAAAGTTACAGATGTAGAAACATAATTTCCAGAAGTATACAGAGTTAGCAGATAAATAACAGACACTGTAAGCAATAAGTGATGAGATTGCATTATATTTTGTAAATGCACAATAGGTCTGATAAATAGGTGTCAGTTAATATGTGGCTAATAGCAATACTACAGATACAGATTATAGAGAAGTTAGGGAAAAATAAGGGTGTCTAATGGTGTTCACACAGTTGTTATTGTTGGTGTTAGGGTATCAAGCTTGTGGTCATTTCTCTTTTTTTTTTACTTGAGGTGTAGAGAGCAAATATTTTCCCTAATTAAGTGGGGAACTTCAAGAATCAGCCATCCAGGGCTGCCAGTTTTTGAGGAATTTGGGCATTTTAAGGTGAGTCTTTGTAAACATACTGTATGTTCCAATTAGAAGTGTTGGTTTAAAATTACTATCATTTGAGAGATAGTTCGAGGTTTGATGGATTTCCAATGCTGAGAAACGGAAAGCCTGGCTGCTATAAAAATGTGAGTGACAATTGAATGTAATTGATAGGGCCAAACCTCTAACCCTATCCCCAGCAAGGCCAACTGTGGAGTGAGATTACCAGATATTCCCGTGATAGATCTGAGCATTCCATGTACATCTTTTCAGAACATAGAAATTCTGGACGAGTTATGTGTTAGGAAGTTACTACATTTCCACAATTCCTCTAGCAAGTGGGGGAAGAGATAGAAAGAGTTTGGATAGTTTTTCTGGAGTGTAGTACCAGAACTGTAGTCATTTTTGGGCTGATTCCCAGTGGGTAAGGCAGACTGGCACAGGCTGCTTGGTGCCAGATTTTGGCAGAGGCCGAGAAGTTGAAAGAGTGTTTCCATTTACACATCACAGGGAGTTTCTGAGCTGATGGGGAGAAGTTTAGGATGTTATAGAGATGTGAAGTTTCCCTTTTGGGAGGGACTAGATTGTTCGTAGAATTTCAGAATTCCCACAACTTTGTTGGATTCTGACCAATATATATCTCAGAGTGCATGACATATTTGAAGGTATTTGTAAAAGTCTTGATGACGAATATAGTACTTGGACTGCAGTTCTTGGAATGAGCATATGATTCTGTCAATATAGAGGTCTCCTAAGTAGCGGATTTCTCCTGACAACCAGGAGAGGAGTGAAAGGCTCAAGCAAATAAGTTTGAAGGCTGAAATTGGAAGGAGCTTTAGGGCTTGATGTGACAGACCTTTGGACTGCTGGAGCGTAGCTTCTATAGAGTTTTTTTTCTATCCATACAAAAGTGTTTTGCCATTCATTTCTATGTTAAACTAAATGGGTTGTTTTACAAGATGATCGTTTACAATCACTTTATGTATATGTATTTAGCCGGTGTAACCTGGAGTTCAGTTTTAAAGGGACACTGTAACTCATTCAAGGCAAAGTGACAGTTTCCTACTAGGCCAGGCTGTAGAAAATGTATTTTCCTTTATGTCTGCTTCTTCACCACCTCCCTACCCTGTCTGATTCCTTGTCTAGTTATACCAATTCCTACTCATGGACATTGGTAAAGTGTGGGCTTGAGGGGACTTTATCGTTATCATACTCAAAATTGTACAACTACTCATACATATGTATAAAAAGATTCATTTATTGTTGTCTAAAAAACAAAGAAATTGTCACACTGACATTACACAACATACAAAAAATCAATACATAACCAACAAAGTATTGGTGACTGTTCAAGGTTGTTTGACAAGTAAGATCTTCCTTATATTAGTGTAGGCCTATAGGGCCAACACTCAAATCCTTGCCCGACATGTTTCGCTATACAGAGCTTCTTCAGGGTCGGATTAACTTGATAAAGAAATCATTACTGTCAATTGACTTGTCACTTGATGATTAAATGCAAGTATGGAGGAGAGGGAATAGACCGATATGGCAAAGGGCGTGCTGCTTAGGTTTTGCTTGTGTTGTGTCTGAAGAAGATCAGACCCTGATATTTTGGTGTTTTAAATGACTGCAAAAATGTCCCCAGCCACCTCTTAGGACCGCTATAAGCAAAGTCTGTAAATGTTAGAATAAAGCGTCTCCCCAGCCGTGGAAACACTGATCTTGTGGTGTTGCCACCAAACTTCCTCCTTGCTTTACCATCTGATTCATCACCCCACATTGTCCCCCATTATATCAAAGATTCTGATTTACAAGAAGTGAAGCTAATTAAAATTGAAGCAAAAGTGCAACTGCTTCCTATGATGACCAATCAAATTAGAATTTTTTAAAAAAAAAAAAACGTGAGCTTAAACCTGATTGGTGGTTATGAGCAAAATCCCCAGTTTTTTCCCCTATTGTCTTTGCTAAACTCATTGTAAATCACCCCTTAGAATGTGATTGTATTACTTCTTGTGTTAAAGTAGCCTTGCTTTGTGCGTGCAAATTAAAAAAAAAAAAACTATAAAATGACTAAGACTACAATCATTTCCTTGTTAGCCATGTTTCCAGGACTTCTACCTGCTTTTCGCTGCCTGCCTCTGCCAGTGAACTGGTTAATTCCGCATCTTAACATAGTAATTATTCATAAACACCTCTCGCTTGCATGTCAAGATGTGGAAATACATGCTAATTAAATCTAATATAAGTCTCAGACACATCACTGGCTCTCTCTTGTCATGTTTCTTAAATTAATGTTTTTCAATAAAGCGGGTGTAGGTGAGAAGTTGGCGATTCCTGTTTGTTGCTATTTTTAATGACATGTCACCCGCTATGAAGGATGTATGATGCGACTGCGTCTCCACCTGCTAATTGTGTAATCACATTTAAATAATGAATTGCAGTTTAGTGTGAGATGATTTCTTGCTGGTGTCTCTCGGTCGACATGTTGCCCGTCTTCAAGTATATCGGTACATCAGGTGAGATCTCACCAATTTCAAATGAGTGCATTCACATGCCTTGCCTTCCTCATATTTTGACAAATTGTAGGAAGGTGATTGTAATGTTAATTGTGTTGGTTTCTATAAATATGTCAAATGTTTTTTACGCAGTTTTAAGGCAAAGGGGTTAATAGATTTGATGTTTTCAAAGATTGCGTCTAAAGTGATGAGTGGCATCATATTCACAGTTAACAATAGGGGAGGGGAGACAAAAAAGAAGGAATGGGGTGGAAACCAGACTGGGCTGAGACATTAAGGCTTTTAAAATGTGGAAACAGTTAATGTAAATAGTTGGCCTTAAAGCTTAATTTCTTGTAAAAAATTAAGGCGCACTATGAGTTACGTCCAGTGAGGTTCATGACACCTAATGGACTTAGCTCTACTATTTATATCTGACAGCTGTCAATGTATTTCCAGGAGAGCAATGCTAATCCTTCTGCATCTTGAACAGGAGAAACGCTGATAAGCCAGCCCCTCCCCTCCTCCTGCCCATTCACAGAAGCCTTTATATTATGTGAAAACATTCACAAAATTCAAAGGCTTCTCTGAATGGGCAGTATATGGAAGGGGAAGGCACAGCTGCTCTGTGTGCTTTTCTCTTCTCTCACAGCCCAGAGACGTGTGTAATTCCTGGCAGAGCAATAAATCTGCCATATAAATATTAGAGATGAGCCCAGAATATGTCATGTAGCTACTTGGACTTAACGTATAGTGTCTTCATTTTTTATGAAGTGGATGAATTCCTGGAATTTGGCTTTAAAGTTGTTTTAATGTTTTGGATAGAGTATAGTGTTAAAACCTCTGCCAGGCTTTTTACTGTCTGTGTCCCTATTGGAGAGATTTCCCCAGAACTTCCTGTCCTGTTGATCAGCAGAGAATGGCTATGTGCCCAACTTCCTGTTTCACTTAACAGAGTATTCAATATACTGTATATCCTTTTGTACAATCCACTAGGAACCAATGACAGGCAGCTGGCACGCAAGTGGTTTTCTTACGGCAAAAAATGATTCAAGTTGCAAAAAGGAGGAGTCAGCACTGTAAGTCAATCAGACACTATGGTGATGTCTATCTTACACTGGAAGCCTACTGAAAGGAGGAGACAGCAGAGTGAGCACAGGGATGACCTCAGTGTGGTGATGCTCTTTCATCATTCAATTAGCAGGTTGCAATGGGTTGGTGATTAGGATGTATTGGTTAACTGTTGTAGACAAAAGTTAAAGCACCTGGCTAAGATATCCTTACGAGGGTGCCTGGATCATAGAATTGGCTGAACAGAATCACACATATTTAAGTAAGTAAGAAAGTTCACATATGTATGTTTCTGCTGCTGTATGTACTTGGTTGTCTCCCTGAAGTTTACATTTGAAGTGAATTTATAGAGGAGTTTTCTTTTCTTTTCTTTTTTGCTGTCTGTGTTTCAGTTTGACAGAAGGTAAAGGAACACCAACGTCAGTCTGCATTTACATTACAGACTGACAACCAACATACCCCTAAAGAAAATTTACTCAAAATTTAAATGCATTCCAAATTTGTCAAAGTTTGCCTGCATTTGATTCAAATTTGGTGTTAGGTGGTTATGATATAATGGGTATTATGGGCTAATTTGGCCATTTATATTATCAGCCATGTTGTTTTATTAATTTTTTTAATACATTTTGTAATAAAAATGTATTATTTTTATGATTTGTGCTTGTTTTTTGTGCTGGCTTAAAAAAAAAAAACAATTTTTCTTTTTTTTGTTTTAGTTTTGGAGTGTAACTTTAGACTTTTCTGTCCAAATCTGAGAACTTTTAGTACCCGTCACCCCCAATTAATAAAAAAGTTGCCTAGGCATTTTATTAGGCTTAAACCTCAGTTTCTAGGCTTTGTTTGGACAATGATGAAACTTCAGACTTTCTCAGGAAACTGGATTCTTTGGTACTTCCGAGCAAAATAGCTCATCATTAAATGCATGCACATGGAATATAAGGAAATACAATTCATTAAGTTAACAAAAGTTCCCAGGCAAAATGACCATTTCACAGAACTCAGGAAAAAAGGATCCAAGTCCCATGCCCATGTTCCACAAGCCTTATTCTTTCATCTGCTATCAATTTAAAACCAATGAAACGTCCACACGGAGTTCAGCAGAACGGTCCATTTTAATATCTTAGGGCATCCGTAGCATTTTCTGGAATTGGCTGAAAGAGTAAAACTAGCAACTTCGGTTTGCACCATAAATCTACATGAGATCTGTACAGCATGCATCAAGCAACAGACAGAATGTCAATAGGAAACTTACAAAAACACCATCATTTTTTAGCTTGGACAATATATTTGCACATTACTTATCTTTTACATAAAATCTATTCTAAACACAACAGTTTCCTTTGTAAATATTTACTCCTATTTAAAAGTTAAATGCGTATCTGAGTTGAATGTTAAAAACTGCAGTGAACTACCGGGGAATTTCAGGTGAAATTAAGACTTATACGGCTTTCTAAAGCAGTTTTAAACCCCAAAAAATTATATATTGAAGCTTAACAATCCTTAACGTGGTTGTAAAGGCAGAAGCTGTTTTACCTTAACCACTTGCCGACCGCTCACAGTAATACTACTGCGGCAGGTTGGCTCCCCTGGGTCCAGCAACCTACGTCACTGGACTCTTAGTGATCTCGACAGCGCCGCACGCCGCCGGAGGCTCGCTCCCGCTGTGTTTAGACACAGCGGGAGTCGGGCCGGAGGAGGAGAGGCGGCAATTGGCGTCTCTCTTCCCCGATCGTCTGGGAAAGTTTGAGAAGATCCGCCCGCTTGTGTAAGCAAAGCAGGCGGATCTTCTCTGTGACAGACAGGGAGAGATCACAGCTGAACCTGCAATCTCTGTCTGTGTCACAGAACCCCCACCCCCAACACACGTCAGTAAGCATGAGGCATACATTTAACCCCTTGATCACCAACAGTGTTAACTCCTTCCCTGCCAGTGTCATTATTACAGTAACAGTGCATATTTTTAGCACTGATTACTGTAGTGATGTCACTGGTCACCCCAAAAGTGTCAAAAATGTCAGTTAGGGGTCCGATCTGTCTGCCGCAATGTCGCAGTCCCGCAAAAAATTGCAGATCACCGCCATTACTAGTTAAAAAAAAAAAAAAAAACAATAAAAATGACATAAATCTTTCCCATAGTCAGTAAACATGATAACTTTTGCGCAAACCAATCAAAATATGCTTATTGCAATTTTTTTAATCAAAAATATGTAGCAGAAAACAAATTGACCTAAAATGTTACAAAATTTTGATTTTTAAATTTTTTTTTGGGGAATGTTATTTTTTTTTTTCAAAATGATTTTTCAAAATTGTCGCAATTTTTTTGTTTATTGCGCAAAAATTACAAATTGCACAGGTGATCAAATACCCCCAAAAGAAAGCTATATTTGTGGGTAAAAAAAGGATGTAAATTTTGTTTGGATACAGCATTGCAATTGTCTGTTAAAATAACGCAGTGCCGAATCGCAAAATATGGCCTGGTCAGGAAAGGGGTAAAATCTTCCGGTCTTAAAGTGGATAAAAATACACTCATTGAGAATTTTTTTGTCAAAGACATGTAGCTTAATAGCTTTGGCCTAAGTATATGACAAAAAATTGAATATATAGGATATTTTTAAACAGTCAAATTAACAAATGTAAATTTTTTGCAAAATTTTTGCTGTTTTTTTATTATATTGCAAAAAAGATAAAGCGCAGACATGATCAATTACCACCAAAAGAAAGCTCTGTTTGTGGGAAAAAAAGGACGTAAATTTTGTTTGGGTACAGCACTGCATGACCGCGCAATTGTCAGTTAAAATCACACAGTGCCAAGTTGAAAAAAGTGGCCAGGTCATTGAGCAGCAAAATCTTCCGGGGCTAAAGTGGTTAATGCAGGGGTGTCCAAACTATAGCCAACCAGCGGTTCAGGAACTACAATTCCCATCATGTCTAGTTATGTCTGTGAATGTCAGAGATTTACAATGCCTCATGGGATGTGTGGTTCCGCAACAGCTGGAGGGCCGTAGTGTGGACACCCCTGCCTTAATGCATTCTATGACTTCTATACTCCAGGCTCTGGTAGTCTGAAGCTACAAGAGCAGAATGTGATTGGCTAAAGCATCAGTCTACACAGCATGGGGGTGGGAGTGTCAGCTGAACAGACTACAGAAGTTACAGGCATGGCATGCATATGTATGGTGTTCTGTAGCTCTGTATAAATGCACAAAGAAAGAGAGAGACAAAAGCACCACCAGCTAAGTGTAGTGCATTTAGTGAAATTAAAAAGCAAATTTGCACTCACAAAAATGTACTCCAAACAGCACGTATATTCCAAGCCAGCAGATGGCAGCCTCTGCACAGCCAGGCCAAGGTGGTGCTGCCCCTTTGGCTTGAAAAAGGGGTAACACTGCCCTGAAACGAGTTGCTAAGCCCCCCTGTGATGTCATCACACCCTTTGGATTCTGTACAGAGTTCATTTGGTTGCTGATCCTGGACAAGAGGCTGTTTGGATGACATATTTGGCCTGGCTGTGGAGAGGCTGCCATCTGCTGGCTTGGAATATATGTGCTGTTTGGAGTACATCTTTGTGAATACATAATTGCTTTTTTAAAATAAATTTACTGCACTTAGGGCCCTTTCGTGCGAGTGGACCAATCACGTTCGCCTGTCAGTATTTG
The DNA here is from genome assembly GCF_965119305.1 of Pelophylax lessonae. Classification (NCBI taxonomy): domain Eukaryota; kingdom Metazoa; phylum Chordata; class Amphibia; order Anura; family Ranidae; genus Pelophylax; species Pelophylax lessonae. The sequence goes on from NC_138773.1 coordinate 286,688,948, forward strand.
TTAGGTGGACCCGATCACATCCTTCAGTCTTCACTATGGAGTGGTGGGTTAAGGTTATCCGTTGACACCCACTGACATCCTATCCAATCCGGTCCTCTTAAAACAAATGGATGGGGATCCGTTCCCCATCTGTCTGGTGGGTCAGATGGCAGTCAGGTGTAAATGGACAGGTGGTCCATAGGGGAGACTCTGTGTCCGCTCTGCACCAGCCATACACCTACTTGATAGGGATCAGCATGCAGATTCCACGCTGAGCAGGCGGACTCCAGCAGAGCCTACCCCGTGTGTAAGAGGCCTTAGTCTCTTAGAAAAAGCTTCTGTCTGTCTCTCTTTTTCTTTGTGCTTTTATATGTTTCCAATAAGGAGGATATCCCAATCCTGCTCCAGAGGAGAAGTTGAAGACGCTACCAGTGTTAACCCTTTAGGCTCATGGTAGAGCTTTGAGCTGATATGAACTCTAGTATGGCCATTTTCTTAAAGAATATTATTTTGCACATACTTTTACAGTGTTTAAGACTTGTTCAAAGGCTTGCCATTTTTTTGCTAACTTTCAATCTAGGTGCACACCTTGCACCCACATGGTTTTTACGTTCTGTAGCTCTGATCTGCCGGCACAGGGATGCAAACTGACCATGTAAGCACAAGTCAGCTTCTGCCCTTTGCTTGGTCAGTTTTGAGAAAGGAAGAAGAGGGACCACTGGCCAGTTCAACCAGATGTGAGGAATGCATCAGCATATTAGATACTTTGATTTGCTTTATGCACATATGTTAAGACACACATAGAAATAAATTAAATCATTTAGGCTAGCATCCTCTTTAATTCATAAAATACGTTTTCAGTTTAGTAATAATTGCATGAAATTAGATTTTAAAGTTCATGTTCCATTAGAAAAAAAAAAAAACTAAATAGGATCCCTAAAAAAAAAAAACGAAATAGCCCCCAAACAGAACTCGCCTATTATCTACAGCCATATAGCACACAATAAAAGACTATATGCATTACATTTAAAATAAAGGAAAAGTAAACAATTTCTGTCTAGTTTAAAAAAAAAAAGGGGGGGGGCCTATATAAAGTAAAAACATCTGAGTAAGAGTGTTCTTTATGGGGAAAGGTGTTCTCTTATAAATTGCTAACTTTCTGTCAGTGATAAAACTGTTTGCAGCCTCTTGTATGATTCCTTTATCCTAAAATGGTTCACAATAAAAAAAGGTGTCCTTAAACTTCAAGGCAATTTTAGTACACTCTTAACCACTTTAAGACCGGAAAGGATTTGCCCCCTTAATGACCAGACCCTATTTTGCGATTCGGCAACGCTGTACCCAAATAAAATTGATGTCCTTTTTTTCCCACTAATAGAGCTTTATTTTGGGGGTATTTGATCAACTGTGCGATTTTTATTTTTTGCGCTATAAACAAAAAAAAGAGTGAAAATTTTGAAAAAAAAAAACAATATTTTTTACATTCTGCTATATGACATTCTCAAAAGAAAAATTAAAAATCAAAGTTTTTTTAACATTTTAAGCCAATTTGTTTTCTGCTACATATTTTTGGTAAAAAATAATCGCAATAGGCGTATTTTGTTTGGTTTGCGCAAAAGTTATCGTGTCTACTAACTATGGGAAAGATTTATGTCATTTTTATTGTTTTTTTTTTTACTAGTAATGGCGGCGATCTGCGATTTTTTGCGGGACTGCAACATTACAATGGACAGATCGGACCTCTGACTGATATTTTTGACACTTTTGGTGAGACCAGTGACATTACTACAGTAATCAGTGCTAAAAATATGCACTGTTACTGTAATAATGACACTGGCAGGGAAGGGGTTAACCGCATGGGTGATCAAGGGGAGTGATTCTAACTGTGGGGGGGGGGGGCGGACTTTTGAAATGACCATAGAGACATGTGATCCTATATAGAAGGATCACATGGGCTCTATGATCATTGCAGGGAGAAGAACGGTCAGTTGTGTTTACAACAGCTGAACATTCTTCTCTCTCAGCGGGGAACAATCGCGGGTGTCAGGCGGCAATTGGAGCTGCCTGACACATGCATTGGCTTCTCCGCTGATGAGCATGCTTGCCCCCTAGCCTCCTGAGAGCGAGCGACCTATACCTACGTCACTTTGCCCAGGAGCGGCTGCCTGCCGCAGTAAATCTGCGGTGGGCGGTCGTAAATTGGTTAAAGGGGAACTCCACTTTCATGGGAAAAAAATAGTAACAAAAAATAATACTAATGTAGTATATGGAGTTGCTACACAAGCCATTTTGTAATTTAACATTATTAAAAATCACCTTTCTTTTCAATCTGCAGCTGCTGAAATTTTTTGTAAAATGCAACACAGTGTGGAACTCTCAGTCTGTGTACAGAGGGCCCCCAGAAATGTAATTTTCTACTTGTGTAATTGGCTCACTGATTTGCACAGAAGTCGGCACTAAGTTAAAAGTCAAATTTTAAGCATCGCTTGCAATAGATATGTAAGTTTTGGTAATATACTCCCTAAGGCCTAAACAAATCTAAAGTGATGCAGACACTGCAGCTTTTCTCATTAGAACACAGAGAATGCAACAGCTGATTATAATGAACCAGTCACTACCATTCAAAGAAAGTATGCCACCAGTCTGGTGAAACAAACAGGTATTTCTTCATAGCAACAAAAAAGGTAGGAATCTGCTACAAAGTTTGCCAAAATCCTTTCAATGTACCTTGATCACCCAAAGGATCCACTCTTTAAGCATTTTTTTACTCTCTAAAGAAAAAAAGATTTTTTGTGTAATTCATCAGATTCTATAAAAATGTGTGTATTTGCATGTACAGTATGAGACTGTCATGACCATCCTTGATTTACTACATATTAGGTTACAGAACAAATATGCAGGTCAGGACTTCCAACATATCTAGTCTAGAAGGCTTGCTAACACAAGGAGGCCTCAAATGCACCTTGGGTAAATACAGGAGCATATTACTCATGATCCGGCATCCTTCAGACTTTAGGGGGGCCGGACTGTATCCAGTAAGAGTAGAAAATACCCCAGCATAAGTGGGACCAGACCATGTCTCAGGCTTGGTGGTCAGTGGGAGTAAAATTTACATAGCACCCCTGGTCAGTAGGAGATGGAGGAATAGTGCTCCATCATTGGTATTATTGGGGGGATGTATGCTTCATCATTGGGTTCAGCGGAAGGAATAGTGCCTGGTGTCAGTGAAAGGAATAATGCCCCATCATTGGTATTAGTGGGAAAGATTATGCCTCATCATTGGGGTCAGTGAAAGGAATAGTGCCCCATTGTTGATGTCCATGGAGGAAATAGAGCCTGGTGTCAGTGGGAGGAATGGTGATCTTGGAAGAATTTATTTCTCATATCAGTGGGAGGAACAGTGACCCAAGGACCAGATAAAGGTAAGCAAAGGGCCACAGTTTGGAGACCACTCCCCTAGACCAAAGGAGCAATTAACCCTTGCAGTGCAATTATTTCCAGAGAGGAGGGGGAAAGGGGAACGACTTGCGCGTGGTCTCTCTATTTCTGTGGACACAGGGAGACTTATCTGCTGGAGTCACCTTTGAGTGTGGGAGCAACTATTTAAAGGTGGCTCCATGGGGCTTGGTTAAGAGACAAAGCTACCTGAAGAATTAAATCAAGAAGGAGACAAAGCTACCTGAAAAATTAAATAAAGAAGGAGACAAAGCTACCTAAAGAATGAAATCAAGTAAGGAGACAAAGCTACCTAAAGAATTAAATCAAGGAGACAAAGCTACCTAAAGAATGAAATCAAGAAGGAGAGAAAGCTACATAAAGAATGAAATCAAGAAGGAGAGAAAGCTACCTGAAGAATGAAATCGAGAAGGAGACAACGCTACCTGAAGAATGAAATCAAGAAGAAGACAAAGCTACCTGAAGAATGAAATCAAGAAATATGTAAATTTTAAGTTGACAGTTTGAAAGCAGACACAGTCTTTAATGAAAAGCAGTTCAACATGGTATATGCTGAGAACGTCAGTGTTTCTATGCATATATAATAATTTTTGGGGGGATTTACTAAATGTTGAGGTATTTTTCGGATTGAGGTGTTTCAGGGAAAATATGGCTACTAGATGGGACTGACATTCATAGTAAATCTCCATATTAAACAAAATACGGTCGAAAAAGTTGTGAGGGCCAGGCAAATGGTTGCGACTTTCATTCAAAATTTTTTTTATAAATAGAACTCTCTAAATCAAACTTCCTTATGTTGAATCCATGGAGACAATTGAGTACTGTCCGTGATACTTTTTTTATTTGCACTAACATACAATTTTTCAGGACAAGCTTTCGGGGTATGTCCCCTTCTTCAAGATCCAAGCAGTACTGATTCACAAAATGTTTAGCAGAATGGTAAAAAAACACAAAATCTTTAAGCCAAAGGTAAAAAAAGAGAAAACCAAACAAACATTAAACAAATTTACCTGGCAATGGTAATAAAACTAGCATAGTTAGTGAGATAAGACAGAGGGAGAGCTGAAGACAGGGGGGAAGGTGGGGGGGATAGTCACAGAGGGGGTCATAAAACTGTGGGATAATGAGTAAGAAAACCCATATCTAAATTTAAGCCGTTATTTTTTGTGTCAAAAAGAAGTATCAATCTTAATTCAAAAGTTTTCCTTTTCTGGATAGTTCTGAAATTCCCTTTAAGAACTAAAACATTGAGGTCTTCTGTAGTGTGGTCCGGTTGTGAAAAATGATGTCCTAAAGGTGTGCAGAAACTATCTTCTTTATGATCCTTGATGGTATGTCTGTGCAAATTCATCCTCGCTTGCAACTTCTGTCCTGTTTCGCCTACATAAGATCCTTTGCTACATCTTTTGCATTGGATGAGGTACACAACATTACTGGAGGTGCAGTTGTATGATCCTGTTATATTGAAGTTCCCATTTGTGTGTGTGACACTTTTAGACAGATTGATCTGGTTGCACAGTTTGCAGCGTTTTTTGTAGCAGAGTTTGCTGCCATTATTTGTGACTTCATAATTAGAATCAAGTTTTCTGCTGATTAGTTTATGTCTGAGGTTGGGTGGTTGTCTGAAAGCCAGTATTGGAGGTTGTTGGAATATTCCTTTCAGAGTTTCATCTTCTGTTATGATGGGTTGTAAATCTTTCTCTTCCCTTCTAGTGCTGGATTGTATGTGGTGACTAGAGGTACACTGTTATTTGTTTTTTTCTCTTTGTATTGGAGAAGATGTTCTCTTTGGGTTATCAAGGCTGTGTTTATGCTGGTGTTGATGGTTTTGTTTTTGTAACCTTTCTTACGGAAGGAGTTTGCTAGTGTTCTGAGATGTTTATCTCTGTCTTCTGGGTCTGAACATATTCGGTGGTATCTGATGGCTTGGCTGTGTATGATGGCCCGTTTAGTGTGTTGGGGGTGAAAACTGGAACTGTGGAGATAGCTGCATCGGTCAGTCGGTTTCCTGTATATCAAAGTATGAAGCTTGTCATCCCTGATGTATACTATGGCGTCTAGGAAGTTGACATGCCTGTTAGAATAATCAATTTTAAGCTTGATAGATGGGTGAAAGGTGTTGATCAATGAAAAAAATTGTTTGAGATTTTCCTCACCTTCTGTCCCTATGATGAAAATATCATCAATATAGCGATAATATCTGTATGGCTTGTGTTGTATGCTGTTCAGGAATTTGTCCTCCAGATCAGCCATAAATAAGTTTGCATACTGGGGTGCCATTTTACTTCCCATAGCAGTACCCATACACTGGAGATAGATGTCGTTATTGAAAGTGAAGTAGTTGTGTGTGAGAATGAATTTGATGAGCTGTGTAACATCCTCAGCACTGTATTTGCTGTTTGGTGAGGATGATGAGAATCTGTGACATGCAGCCAATCCATCCTTGTGAGGGATGTTACTATACAACGATTCTACATCCATAGTGACTAGAAGTGTATTTGGTGGTAATTGTTGTATATTGTTAAGCTTGTTAAGAAAGTCAGTTGTGTCTTGAAGGAAACTCGCAGTATTCATGACTTATGGTTTTAAAATATTTTCTACAAGGCCTGAGATATGTTCGGTACGTGTATCCATACCTGTTATGATGGGTCTGCCTGGATTTCCTGGCTTGTGAATCTTGGGCAGCATGTAGAAGTCCCCAATTTCTGGATTATCCAGAATAGCAGATAAGTTCTGAATGTAGGTGGGTTGGTGTAGTTTTAATGAGACCTTTTAATTGCTTAGTAAAATCCTGGGTTGGATCATAATCCAGTTGTTTATAGTAAGTAGTATTTGCCAGCTGCATCTGGCCTTCTTATATATATTTGTTTGTATCCATCACAACGACTGCTCCCCCTTTATCTGCTGGTTTAATGGTGATGGCCTGATGATTGCGCAAATCGTGTATACCTCTTCGCTCCAGTGGTGAAAGGTTGTATAAAATTTTCTTTTGCTGGGTGGATATCAGGGATGTAACTCGCAGTCTGAAGCTGTCAATATAGGTGTCCAGTTGGGGTTGCATCCTTGTGGAGGTGTGAAGTTGCTGTTCTTTTTCTTTTTGTCACTTTCTGTTGTCCTAGGATAACTTTCATTACTGTGAAAATATTCTTTGAGCCTTAGTCTCCTGAAGAATTCCTCCATATCTGACAATACCTGTAAATTATCCAATTTGGTGGTTGGGCAGAACATGAGGCCTTTGGAGAGGACTGTTATTTCTGGTTCAAATACAGTGCTGAGGATGTTACACAGCTCATCGAATTCATTCTCACACACAACAACTTCACTTTCAATAACTACATCTATCTCCAGTGTATGGGTACTGCTATGGGAAGTAAAATGGCACCCCAGTATGCAAACTTATTTATGGCTGATCTGGAGGACAAATTCCTGAACAGCATACAACACAAGCCATACAGATATTACCGCTATATTGATGATATTTTCATCATATGGACAGAAGGTGAGAAAAATCTCAAACAATTTTTTTCATTGATCAACACCTTTCCCCCATCTATCAAACTTAAAATGGATTATTCTAACAGGCATGTCAACTTCCTAGACACCATAGTATACATCAAGGATGACAAGCTTCATACTTCGATATACAGGAAACCGACTGACCGATGCAGCTATCTCCACAGTTCCAGTTTTCACCCCCAACACACTAAACGGGCCATCATACACAACCAGGCCATCAGATACCACCGAATATGTTCAGACCCAGAAGACAGAGATAAACATCTCAGAACACTAGCAAACTCCTTTCGTAAGAAAGGTTACAAAAACAAAACCATCAACACCAGCATAAACACAGCCTTGAAAACCCAAAGAGAAAATCTTCTCCAATACAATGAGAAAAAAAAACAAAAAACAAATAACCGTGTACCTCTAGTCACCACATACAATCCAGTACTAGAACGGATAAGAAAGATAATCAAAGATTTACAACCCATCATAACAGAAGATGAAACTCTGAAAGGAATATTCCAACAACCTCCAATACTGGATTTCAGACAACCACCCAACCTCAGACATAAACTAATCAGCAGAAAACTTGATTCTAATTATGAAGTCACAAATAATGGCAGCAAACCCTGCCACAAAAAACGCTGCAAACTGTGCAACCAGATCAATCTGTCTAAAAGTGTCACACACACAAATGGGACCTTCAATATAACAGGATCATACAACTGCACCTCCAGTAATGTTGTTTACCTCATCCAAAGCAAAAGATGTAGCAAAGGATCTTATGTAGGCGAAACAGGACAGAAGTTGCAAGCGAGGATGAATTTGCACAGACATACCATCAAGGAACATAAAGAAGATAGTTTCTGCACACCTTTAGGACATCATTTTTCACAACCGGACCACACTATAGAAGACCTCAATGTTTTAGTTCTTAAAGGGAATTTCAGAACTATCCAGAAAAGGAAAACTTTTGAATTAAGATTGATACTTCTTTTTGACACAAAAAATAACGGCTTAAATTTAGATATGGGTTTCCTTACTCATTATCCCACAGTTTTACGACCCCCTCTGTGACTATCCCCCCCACCTTCCCCCCTGTCTTCAGCTCTCCCTCTGTCTTATCTCACTAACTATGCTAGTTTTATTACCATTGCCAGTTAAATTTGTTTATGTTTGTTTGGTTTTCTCTTTTTTTTCCTTTGGCTTAGAGATTTTGTGTTTTTTTACCATTCTGCTAAACATTTTGTGAATCAATACTGCTTGGATCTTGAAGAAGGGGACATACCCCGAAAGCTTGTCCTGAAAAATTGTATGTTAGTGCAAATAAAAAAAGTATCACGGACAGTACTCAATTGTCTCTGTCGCAAGTGCACTAATATGGCTACAATGACTTCAAGCGTTGAATCCTTGGTAATGATTTACTAAATGTAAAGAATGCTCACTTAACAAAGTGGATGTTTCAGAAAAGCTGTTAACTTCAACCAACCAATCGCATATTAGCAAAAATCCTGTTTTTTTTATTTATTTAGTTTTATTTCCTTTTACATGATTGGGTAGTCAAAGTGAATACAGATTCATCCTATTTATTCAGTGAAATGACTGATATGCATAAAAATACACATTTTATACATATATGCACCATTGTAAATACCTACTCTGAGTGCATAAAAATATTAGGAAAAGCACATAGATGTAGATAAAAAATTCACAAATGTGTGGAAACACATGTAATAACCTATGTAAAATAAATAATATTACAACAGATGATGAAAAGAGTCCTAAATCTATTATGTGTTCAATTGCATATCGGGAAAGTTCAAAGCAGATACAAACTACGGCTCTACTTACATTGGAACTGGTATTTGCTTTTAAAAAGATACATTCTGGAATGGTTTAACTTTATCCAGAGAGCCAGGCAGTGTTTGTAAATAAATGATAGTAACCATAATAAAATAATCATTAAGTACTGAAGGCAAAAATGCATCTAAACTGCTGAAATTTGAGAAGGAAAGTAAAAAAGCAACAAATAAATTACAGCGGATCTTCCACGGCTTACAGAAGATCTGCTTTTTTGACAGCCCCCTGCCCCCCCTTCTTAACTAGCATAAAAGACCATTGTAAACAAACTGTTGGTCTCAAAAACCACAGCCCCTGCCTCCAATGCTTCTGGAGGTCATGGGGGAATGTCACCATGCCATTTTGACAAACACAGGAGCTCAAAATCCTGTGGGAACACATTCTTGCAATGGGCCAAAGTGCATTCTCATGGGATATCAAGCTCTTCTTGAAGGCATGGTGACATCACCTGTGCCTTCTGGAATGGTGGGGGGAGGGGGGGTATTTTTTATTTATTTTGGACAAACATTTTTGGCTTTTATAGTATTTGTGATGTGGGGCAGGGGTCAATCAGAAAGGTGGACCTTCCATTTGCAATGAAAGATGCTCTTTAACATATTTGTTATTTTCCAAGTTTCCTTGACAGATGAAATAATTAAAAATAGTGTGGCGCTAAATTAATACAACATAATAGAAAATATACCATACTTAATGTGCATAAAACTCTAATATTATTAAAAGCGCTTGTACACCGCAAAAAAAAAAAACCCCAAAAAAAACCCTGCAAGACAATGGCATAACGTGCTAGTATGCATCGCATACTAGCACATAATGAAATATTCACCTTAGAGCAAAGCCCTCTCAGCAGTGACCGGGCTGACATCTTCTCCCACCCTTTCTTGCAGGATTGCGGGCTCTGGCACTGTAAGTGGCCGGAGAGCCCTCGGTTCGGGCACGGTAAGCCGGACCTTCAGAGCGCATGTACCGATGATGTCAGCGACTACATGCACGGTGAATATCTCCTAAACGGTGCATGTTTAGGAGATATTCATTTTACCTAAAGGTAAGCCTTATCATAGGCTTACCTGTAGGTAAAAACAACAAGGAGGGGTTTACAACCGCTTTAATGATAAAAATCTCAATTCATATAAAGTGCAAAAATGTGAAATAAATGCAAATTTACAATTTATAAACAAACAACAACATAATAAAATTAGTGTGTTGAAAAAACAATATTCAAATCCTATAAACAAATAATAAGTCCCAATTCATGAATTAAAAAAATCTAAAAAATAGGTAATTCATGTGCAACATCCAAAAAAATATATGGTGTATAGTCCCATATCCAAGTTCAAGTGAATGACGCTCTTATCCAATAAATATAAGCAGTTCAAGAAATAGATAGTTGTTACATCCAGTGCTGATCACTACAGTGATATCACCCATGATATAAGATAAGGTTGGCTCCTTACAAGTAAGTGTGAACCATAGTAAATAGTCAACAATGCATTTAAAATAACCAGGATGTCTTTCTGTTACTCCTCATCCCCTTGCTGCAAACTCTCCCAACAATGTAATCCAAAGCAAGAAAACAATATCTCAAAGCGCATTATGTTTAAAAAACAGAAGTGCACCTACATATTTTCCACAGTAATATCGCATTAAAAGATGCACAGAGCAGTTTCCCGAGCAGGCAATCTGAAAACACAGGTTTTCCTGCAGTCAGAAAGCATAAAGCCATCACGAGTAGGCCCTGCATGATTCACGTTTCGTCAAAGAATGACGTCTTCAGGGGAATTGGCCAACAGAATGACTTTTAGATGAACGGGTTGTTTTTAAATGGCTTTTTATGCTATTTGCAATGGGGGAAGGGGAGGGGTCAGAGAGCTGTCAAAAAGAGGACCCTTCATTTGCCTAGAAAGGTACACGTTAATAACTTTTTAAGGGTATAGTCGAGACAGTTAGAGACATGACCTAATGCCCAGTGATACATTGGAAACACTAGTATATTCTTCTCTCCCTTTGTTTTTAAGTGAATACTACCATTTTAAAGTCCTGCCTAAGAGATGACAACATGGCTAACTGCTACTTACCTGTCTAATGACCACTGAGGCGCTCTTATTTGTGTGGCTTTGTCTTGAAAGCCCATCTCCAGGCAAATCTTTAATTTCTTTTTTAGTAAAGTGTGGAAGAGTTAGAACATCTGTTAGGGTTTTATTGCCATCTGTGTGCTCGTGAGGAGATCTCCCACCACTTTCTACTATGGTGACAACCAGAGTCAGAAGACATCTGTAAAAATCTGGAAAATAAAGATCTTCCCTAGCACAACTTGGTAGAGTGATATTCTTGCCTTTTATTCATAGAAAGCAAATAGAATCACAAGTCAATGTTTTGGTCCTTGCAGGATCCATTTTTCAAGGCAGAGTAGTTTCTTGTGAGTGCAGGATGGCGCCATCCGACAATTCACTACAACATCCGTCACAAACTGTGGGTGATCCTGTAAAGAGTGTGATGGATACAATACAACTTAGCTGTAAATACCTGGCTGAGGATTTAACCCTTCTTCACAGAAAGTTTTGGCTGGACCTGAGATAAAAGTCAAGGACTTCAGGCCCCATTAACAAGATCATACAAGTTAAAAACTGTAAGTCTAACCTAGTTTTGGTAAGAGCAAGCAATATGCAACATTAACATATATCCAGTACATTTATTTTCAAAAAGTTTAAAGCTGAACGTAAAAAAAAAATATATATATTTATATGCTCGTTAAGGGGGTCCTTCTCCAGCAGGCTTCCCCTGCATTGTGTGACCAGTTCTCGAAGCCTCATCACTTTGACACTCCAGACAGCAGTCACACTCCTGCATTGTACGTAAAGACAAGGAGGGCCTGTACACAACCGAACGCATTGGAGTGTGACTGCTGTCCAGAGTGCCAAAGTGATGAGGATTTGGGGACCAGTAGCACAATGCAGGGATAGAGGGACTAATCCTCCCTGCCCTATCACTATAGTCTTACACATCCAAGCTCCATTATCTGCAACTTTTTTGTGAACTCATTCTTCTTTCTTTTCTTCTTTTTTTTTTGTCATTGGTGCTGCTACAACTTATGTAGAAAACCACATTTTTATACGTTCAGTGCTGGAAGCATTTTTTTTATGCAGAACTGAGAACAGCCAGCTAAATACCTTTAATGATTCCTTTGTCCTGTAAGGTCTTCAGTGATGGACGACGAGAAATAAACTTCTTTAGTCGAGTTTTAACACGTTTTTTTTCAGATGTGTCCGAAGCACTGTAGTTTAATCTTAATACTGGAAACAAAAGAAGGAAGAGTTTGTTACAATTTGGTTTCAGACTGTGGACTATGTACAGTATTTGTTATTTAATTGTACATTTGTGTTCGGAAAAGTCTGTTCTCTTCTACTTGCTGAAACACAAGATATATCGAGATAGGCAGGTATAAACAGTCAGATAGCACAGAACTTATATTTGACTTTAGGTGGATGTGCACAGGCAGGATGACCTGTGATGATAATGAGGTCTGATGAACCCCAACTTGACTAGGGAGAATTAGAGTCACATTGAACCCAGTAGAACCCTCCTTTCTCCAAAATTCACAAGTTGGTGACAAAATAATTAGATTTAGATTTACATTTTATGTCTGTAGTGGTCAGGCAGAGAACTGACGCATTTTATATACCCCCCACACACACACACACAAATACAACACACAAGACACAAAGCACATCATCCGAAATCAAACTCTGTTAGCAAAATGTTGTAAAAGTTCACTATTTGTACGATTGTACAAGCTTTGTAATTACCAACCCTGGCGCCTTTGACACCTTGTTTGTTAACCTTCTTTGCTTTTATCCTTAAAAAAAAACTAAAGATTTAAAAAAAAAAGTTCACTAGCAGAAGGTCCTAAAACTTTATTAGACTAAAGTCTTCTAGGGGAAGTCAAGCCATAAATGCCCTGTCTGCTATGTGACTCCTCAAAACGCATTTGTGAGTGTGGTTTTCAAAGTACACAGAGATAAGTTTCATACACCGCAATTTCGACTGTAATAGGAGCTTTGTCATAAAACAAGGTTACACGAATGTACAAGAAAATATCAGTCAGGTAGATCCCAGACATACCTATGCTACAATGTACAGATGGCAAATTGTTCACAATAAATCTTCAAAATAATATATATGCATCTAATTTTTTTCATTTTTGGTCTTTGTCAAATCATAATTTCATTCTACTTAATAACATGCTGATTGTTGGGTTGTAAACTGTGTCATCTGAAATATTGTTATTCTTTAAATAACTGGCATTATGAGAGTGTTTGCTGAAGCATAATGAAACATTTCAGCACTCCTATATCACAACCCCCAGCTCTAGTGTCTAGAAATAGGGTCAGGGATTCTGCAGCCTTATAGGACAATCAGAGGAGAATAATAACTGCTTCTACAACCTTTAATCAGACACTGATAGAAGTCACAAGACTGCTATATACTGCTGATGAGAAAAGGTATTTAGCAGTTTATATTTACTAAAACTATTGCATTTCCATGTTCTGTGTACTGTGGGAGACCAGATATAGTGAATGCAGGCTCATGGGTTTAGTAACACTTTAAAAGTCCTAAATAGTTTGATGAAACTTCCCTAACCCTCAGGATCCACTTAAAGTTCATTAGACCTTTAAAAGTCACCCAAACCACCCTAATTCCTTTTTCCAACGCATTTCACAGATTGGTGATATTTTCACCAAAATTTATTTGAAGCAAAAATTTCCAATTTTACTCCAATCCCTACAAACCTTCAGAAGTTTCAGTCCACCGACACCGATCCCAGACAGAGGCATCAGTTTTGAATGGACTGATCCTTTAAGGCAATGTTAAAAATGCAGAGCATTATGTTCATCTCACATATTCGCAGGTATTTAAATAAACAGCCTAAATTAACTCATTGCACTCCTGAGAGACAGAGTGAAGCAGTATCTTGACCGAGCTGATTTTCATTTACATTAGCCAATTATTTCTCAAGTATCTGGGGGATGTTTGGATTTGCAGCCTTGGACGTATGACTTTATAATCCAAACTTCTAACACACTTTGTGCCTCGCTGATATCAAGGGAGCTAAACTTGCCAAATTGTTCATTTAAAGTAAATAAAAGATAGCCAATTAAGGAAAGTAAAATATAAACACATGCCCATGATAATAAGAGGAGCATTCTCCTGTCGTTTTACTACTGAATTTAATAGAACGCGTCTTCTTTTTCCCACAACACCAGCTGACCTTACAGATACTTCCCCTGAACTTGTAATCGCTTGAAAAAAAAAAAAAAAGACACTTCTACTGGAAAATGCAAGAAACAAATATTATAATATCTTCCCAGTGAAAACAAAGACTACAGTTGTCATCATTTTTAATCAAATAGTGGGCGGTAATAGATGGCTGCAGAGTCTAACAATGTCCTCTGTGGCAGCTTTGCTCGATTTTCTCAGGTTTTCAAGATTTGTTTCTGGCTCTCCATACAATGCCTGCTTTTCCACATTCCAGATCCATCTGTCTTGTCTAAGGCTGTCCATACATGTTCAATTTTCTTGTACAATTTTCCTTTAGATTTACCTTAAAGTGGTTGTAAACTCTTATAAATTTTACCTATAGGTAAGCCTTTAATAAGGCTTGCCTATAGGTTCTGTAAATATCTCCAAAACTTGCACCGTTTAGGGGATATTTAAATTTCATGCAGCCGATGATGTCATCGGCGCATGTGCTCGGGCGGCTGTCTCTTCAGAGCCTTGTGCCATGACCAGGGGCATGCGCGGGAGTAACGTCATGCAGCTACCGGCCAGTAGCATAGCCGGAGTCTGCAGACCAGGAAGGAAGACGGCTGAAGATGGATGCGGCCTCCAGCTGGGACGACGAGGGCTTCGTTTTGAGGTAAGTAAAGTAAAGAAAAAGGTCACACACTCTAATATTTTGTTGGCTTAGATTACAGCACACATTCGCTGTGGCATTGTTTCGATAAGCTTCTGCAATGTCATAAGATTTATTTCCGTCCAGTGTTGCATTCATTTTTCACCAAGATCTTTTATTGATGACGGGAGAGTCGGATCCCTGTGTAAAGCCTTCTCCAGCACATCCCAAATATTCTCAATGGGGTTAGGTTCTGGACTCTGTGGTGGCCAATCCATGTGTGAAAATGATGTCTCATGCTCCCTGAACCACACTTTCACAATTTAAGCCCGATGAATCCTGGCATTGTCATCTTGGAATATGTCGTGCCATCAGGGAAGAAAACATCCATTGATGGAATAACCTGCTCATTCAGTATATTCAGGTAGTCAGCTGACTTAATTCTTTGGGCATATCCAGTAACTATCCAATAGGATAATTACTGCATGCCTAGTTTAGTTGGTTGGTTGCTTAGTTAATTCCAAAGAAAATATCCCCTGGTTGTGGGACTTTACAGGCACTCACATGAAACATACATGTAAAAGTATTAAACAACTTTATTGAAAAACGTACACAAAACATAAATTGTTGCAAACAGTACACCTTCCAATACACACAATGCAGATCAGGTTAGTGCCTGTAAAGTCCCACAACCAGGGGATATTTTCTTTTTTATTATACCCAGGGATGTGGCACCACCCATCAGGGACGCCGTTGAGAGCAGCCCTTTTTCTTAGTTAATTCCAGGTAGGGACTTTTATTTTGGTCAGGCAGTATATATTATACATTCACAGCAGTCCTTGCCCCCAAGTAGAGGATTAGCCGCATACTGCCACCCCATTTGACATCATCTGGTATCTGTTTCTTTGACCTTTTGTGGTCACTGATCAGTCTGGGAAAAAGCGTGTGACATTATGCACTTGTATAGACTGTCATTTGTATTTTTTTTTGTGTTTTTGTACCTTATGTTTTTAACCACTTGCTGACCGCTCACTGAGCTGGTACTGCGGCAAAGTGGCTCATTATCGCCTGGCGACGTAGACCTACGCCACAAGACTCCCCCCTCTCTCGGCGGCGCACGTGCGCTGCTGGAGGCTCGTTCCTGCTGTATTCAGACACAGAGGGAGTCGGGCCAGGGGAGGAGAGGCGGTGATCACCGCCGCTCTTCCCCGATCGTCGGGGATGGAGTGAGGAAATCCGCCCACTTGTGTAAACAAAGTGGGCGGGTCTCCTATGTGACAGACAAGGAAAGATTAAAGGATTCAGCATAGCTGAACCTGCGATCTGTGTTTGTGTCACACAACCCCCCCCCCCCCCACACACACGTCAGTAAGCATAAGGCATACATTTAACCCCTTGATCACCAATAAAGTTAACTTCCCTTCCCTGCCAGTGTCATTATTGCAGTAACAGTGCATATTTTTAGCACTGATTACTGTAGTAATGTCACTGGTACCCCCAAAAGTGTCAAAAATGTCAGCTAGGGGTCCAATCTGTCCGCCGCAATGTCGCAGCCCCGCAAAAAAAAACGCAGATCGCCGCCATTACTAGTAAAAAAAAATAAACAATAAAAATGACAAATCTTTCCCATAGTTAGTAAACACGATAACTTTTGCGCAAACCAATCAAAATAGGCTTATTGTGATTTTTTTTTTACCAAAAATATGTAGCAGAAAACAAATTGACCTAAAATGTTAAAAAATTCAGATTTTTTATTTTTTTGGGGGGAATGTTATATATCAGAATGTAAAAAATATTGGTTTTTTTTCCAAAATTGTCGCTCTTTTTTTCAAAAATTAAAAATCGCACAGGTGATCAAATACCACCAAAAGAAAGCTCTATTTGTGGGGGGAAAAGGACATAAAATTAAATTTGGGTACAGCGTCACAATTTGTGTGCAATTGTCCGTTAAAGTAGCGCAGTGCCGAATCGCAAAATATAGCCTGGTCAGGAATGGGGTAAAATCTTTTGGTCTTAAAGCGGTTAAAAATACGCTCATTGAGAATTTTTTTGTCAAAGACATGTAGCTAAATACATTTTGGCCTAAATATATGACAAAAATTGAATATATTGGATATTTTCTAACTGTCAAAGTAGAAAATGTAAATTTTTTCGCAAAATTTTCGCTCTTTTTTTATTAATATCGCAAAAAATGAAAAGCACAGAGGTGATCAAATACCACCAAAAGGAAGCTCTGTTTGTGGGAAAAAAAGGGCGTACATTTTGTTTGGGTACAGTGTTGCATGACCGCGCAATTGTCAGTTAAAGTCGCACAGTGCCAAGTTGCAAAAAGTGGCCTGGAAGTAAAGCAGGAAAATCCTCCGGTGGTAAAGTGGTTAAAGTGGTTGTAAAGACAGGAAGGTTTTTTATCTTAATGCATTCTATGCATTAGGATAAAAAGCCTTCTGTGTGCAGCAGCCCCCTTAATAAGTACCTGAGCCCCCTCTCTATCCAGCGAGGTCCATGAGTGCCTTAGCTGTCCGGGATGCTCTCTCCTGGTTGGCTGAGACATAGCAGCAGTGCTCCCACTGCTGTTAATCAAACTCAGTTGTCAATAAGCAGAGAAACGGGGCAGAGCCGAATGGCAGCTCGGTGTCTGAATGGATACACGGAACTGCAGCTCGGCCTGGGTGCCACAGAGCAAGCTGCTTGCTGTGGAGGCACATAACAGGAGGGAGGGGCCAGGAGCTCCAGCCAAGGACCTGAGAAGAGGAGGATCTGGGCTACCCTGCGCAAAACCAACTGCACAGAGGAGGTATGTATAATATGTTTGTTTTTCTTAATAGAAAAAAACAAGACTTTATAATCACTTTAAGGAATGTAATAAAAATTGTGTTTGTTTTATATTTATACTGTGTGAACATCGTGTTCTGTGAGTGCCAAGATAGTCCATTAAATACAAGCCTTGTGCTTCGTTGTGTTTCTTCTATAGACATGTCTTGAATGATGGTACCCCTCTGATGACATCTGTACCTATCTTTTGGCACATTGCTAAATTTCTTACAATCTAAGGTCCCAAGCTTAAATTCTTACATTCACATACTGGAGTCAATTTAGACAAGAGCCAATTAAAATACAGTATGTCTTTGGAGTGTGGGAGGAAACTGGAGTACCCGGAAGAAACCCACGAAGGTACATGGAAAACATGCAAACTCCAGGCAGGAAATGCTGTGGTTGGGATTCAAACCAACAATCCTAGTGCTCAACATTACATTACATTATTTTAAAGTGAATGTAAACCCGATTCCTGAAATTTGACCTAAGTATATATATCTGTAGTGTTTACTTATCTCTCTCCAAAGCCCTAAGTCCCATGTCTTTCTGCTGTTTTTTTTTACTGTTATCAGTATAATAACTTCTGACAAGTTCTCCGACAATCAAGATAAAACCAGCCTGAAATTTGTGTCAGGGTGGGTGTTATAAATAGATTTGCAGAAAGCTTGTCTTGTCACAGCACAGCTCTGTACATTCCTTTCTTCCTCTGCTTATGTGGAGGGGGTGTGTGCCTTTCCTCCAATCAGCTGTCACACAGTGTATGCCAAAACTACACACCCACTGCTGAATGAAGAAGTAAAAATTCTAACACAATGTTATAATGCTAAAGAATATAGAAAGCTGAAGACAGCAGATATGCATGTAAAACATATGTAGGGAGATGTGTTTATTCCCTGTGTATCATCTGAGGCTGTTCATTTTACTGGTTATAGGAGAGGGTTTACATCAATTTAAAATATGTTGTGCATAAGTTCTAACAATTATTTTGTGTAAAAGTCATTTTCGGTATTTCTAATACATACAATGATCTTCCACTGCCGTTGGGTTGCGCTACTGAATTATTTTATTGTGCATGATTGCATATACGTGAGAATTCCTTTGCCAATATTTGTGTACTTATAAGTAGCAGCAGTCTATGTACTTTTACAATTTTCTGTGAGCGCAGGGTTATATTCCTATAATTTTTTATATTTAATGAATATATTTTGAGTGATCTTCCACTGCGGTTGGGGAGGCCTGGCCACAAATCTTGCTGTGTGTGGTGGACACCACCAATCTCTGGACCTTTTCTTATCCTGTTACAGCAACTTTACATAATACAAATCCTTGCTGGTATCTCAAACATTGGTGGATGTTTATCAAATCAAAAAGCACAGCATAGAACCAACGTTACACAAATACCTAAGTAAGAAATTAAAGGTATTTGTGCAATGATGGATGTATTTATGTTGATTGATTGTATGCCCACCCATGGTGCATAATACCAGAATCTCACCTTATGAAGAGGACTCATATAACGTTTTAATATTGAAAAGTCTACAACTTTCATTAAAATATTAATACCTGGTGATCCAGCCATGAAAGTCGTTTGTGTAATTACTTTTATACACTGTCTTGGTCACCCACTTGTTCTACTGTGTTGTCACCGAGTCACACAAGCCTCAGACACAGACTACTAGTGGCCATTTCAGCAGATATGACTCAGACATGGTCCACTGTGTTCCCCTATCCTTGTGAGCAAGCCAGGAGTGGTGAAATGCATCAAGAAAGGCTGGAGATATTGCTGTATGAAGTCAATGTATTGATTTTTATTGCCTATTAAAGAGGAGCCTCAGGCTCCTTCAGAAAAGAAATAAAAGTCAGCAGCTACAAATACTGTAGCTTCTGACTTTTTTTATTAGGACACTTACCTGTCCAGGAATCCAGCGGTGTTTTCATCTGAACCAATTTTTCCATTGGCTGTTGGGTGCTGCCGCCGCCATCACCACTAAGGGAAACCGTCAGGGAAACCTTGCGGCTTTACAGCCGGTTACCTACTGCGCATACGCTAAGCATGGGCATGGGCTAGCGTAAATGGGCTGACAGCTGGGAAGGAGGAGGGGGGCCGAAATTTAGGCTGAGTTCCCCATGGTAAAATCAGCCAGAAGTGGGAGTGACTACCTGTCAAAACCAGGTACCCACTCCCCCTCGCCCCAAAAGGTGCCAAATATGCCTGCGGAGGGGAGAGGAAGCAGACAAGTGGAGCATTTACCCCCCCCCCCTCCGCTGGCACATTTAGATAAAAATGCTGCAAGAAGAGCTAAGTGGAGTGCAGCTGACAATTTTGTTTGCTCTCAATGGTCCAATGTGTTGTTGATATCAGCAAACCAACCCTAAGGGAATGAGGGCACGCTCACACTAGCAGTTAAGGGTGATAACCCCCCCTTATCAGTTGAGCAGTGTTTTTATCCCCCCCCCCCCGCCCCAACCATAGCTCCACCTTTAGCTGCAGATGGAGCGGCTGGGGGGGACGCATTGAATTTTACCCCGGTGACCTATTAAAGTGAAAGAGGCCGCTCTGCAAGGGTCCTGAAAATGTGCAATGCTCGCGATTGCTGCACGTTTGCGTGGCGATCAAGGCGTTAAAGTATTAACACAGCATTTTATTAGTAGGAAAAATTGTTTATGGTACACGGTGCTTTAGGGCAGTAGACAAAATCTGCTTGAGAGTCCGTGCATCTCTTCTCAACATTCAATCCAAATGCGTGAGCAAGTTTTCCATTAGTAAAGCATATTATTCAGAATCAAAATGAACGTGAGGTGTTCTTATCAACTGCTCTTATTCAATTACTCATGGGAGAATTCAGGCCTTCTCCTGACTTTATTTCACTCTCAATTTATATAAAATACATTTGTATATTATCCCATGGGTTTACCTATAATTAATTCCTGCCAGGGTACATTTGAGCACTTTTAACATGTGTTGAAAGCATTGGTTTTTGGACGAACTATCCATTAACGACTTTGTGAACTGTAACAATGGTTATTGACAGAGCCTGTCAGACTAAAGTACTATTGATTGTTTCACATCATGTGTATAGCAAAACCAATTTCTTCCTAGTGAATCTTCCTAACTGAAATACATTAGAACAGGCTTCCTATCAGTTTATCATAACCGCCGAAATTATGGAATAGAAAGCATTAAAAAAAAGATTGCAGCAAACGTGTAAAATAAAAGGGATAAAGCCTTGAAAGAACACTCACTCCATCTTAAAGTGGTTGTAAACCCTTACATATATCCAATGAAGTGACAGATACACAGAAATAAAGCAAATCCTCCTACATAAGTTGTACCTGTTTATTTGACATTCTCTCTTCTCTATATCCATTCAAAGTCATGAATTTGCACAGCATTTCTGAGCTCTAGCAGTCAGGGGGCAGGTATCTGATGCCATACACTGTACAGCATAGAGCAGGGAGCTGAGTGTAATCTGAGACCTGAGGGGAGGGAATGGACACCCCCCCCTCTCTTCACAGTCTGCTGTCAATGACCTGATGTGTGCTCGAGGGGGGTGGGATTGTCTCCTGGGATTGTCTGGTGTCAGCATAAACTGTCAGAAGTGACTCATGCAGATAGAAAAAATGAGAGAAGAGACAGGAATCACAATAAGTGCTCTGGACTGAGGCAAGTACACACTATAGAGGGATCTGCTTTGTTCCTTTTTCATTTCATAGGTTTATCACCACTTTAAGGGAAAATATCATCTCCTATCCAAAGTCCATCCAAAACTGCCAACCCTAACTCATCATTCATGGTCCTGCCCTGTCATCTCCTCCCTTTCAAGTAAATAACCACTCTGCTCATTGATACACTGTTAGTGTGAAAATGTTTGCAAGTTGATATCATGTGAAGAGTTGATGTACAGTATGTTTTACCTCTTAGCAGATATACTCTGCTTTACTAGATGGTCACATTGCTTGAATAAACCACACTGCCACTTCGGGAATATACATGCCTTATGGTTATGTTGTTACTTGAGAGCTACAAGTCCATTTAAAGTAGAACTATAGGTAAAACCTTTCTTTTTCATTTTGGATTGAGCAAGGGAGGGTTATAACCCCTGTCAGGTTTTTTTTCACAATCTGTGTCCCATTGGGGAAGAGTCAGTCAAGTTCCTCCACCCCAACCTCGCTCATCCATGTCTTTTGGTCCTTGCTTTGTGCACGGGTGCGCAGTCGTGTTGGAACAGGAAGGGACCATCCCCAAACTGTTCCCACAAAGTTTGGAGCATAAATGTCTTGGTATGCTGACGCCTTAAGAGTTCCCTTCACTGGAACTAAGGGGCCAGGCAAAACCACTGAAAAAAAAAAAATAAACACACCATAATCCCCCTCCACCAAATGATTTGGACCAGGGCACAAAGCAAGGTCCATAAAGACATGGATGAGTGAGTATGGGGTGGAGGAACTTGACTGGCCTGCACAGGGTCCAGAACTCAGCCCGATAGAACACCTTTGGGATGAATTATAGTGGGGACTGAGAGTCAGGCCCTCTCGTCCAACCTTAGTGCCTGACCTCACAAATGCGCTTCTGGAAGAACGGTCAAACATTACCATAGACACACTCCTAAACCTTGTGGACAGCCTTCCCAGAAGAGTTGAAGCTGTTATAGCTGTGAAGGGTGAACTAACTCCATATTGAAGACTGTGATGCCATTAAAGTTCATGTGCGTGTAAAGGCAGGCGTCCCACTACTTTTGATAATACAGTGTATATAAAGCTCTGCCACACAACACAGCCTTGTCTTGCAAAGCAAAAGACCTGATTTTCTCTGCTGCAGTTTAATGACCCTTACAAGTCTTCTCTTGCATCCACAGCATCTCAGCATTACCCAGACTGTAATCTGGCCAGTACCTGCCACAGACACCCAGACCAAGATCTGGCCAGGACCTGCCACAGACACCCATACTCTGATTTGGCCAGGACCTGCCACAGACACCCATACCCTGATTTGGCCAGGACCTGCCACAGACATCCAGACCGTGATCTGGCCAGGACCTGCCACAGACACCCATACCCTGATTTGGCCAGGACCTGCCACAGACATCCAGACCGTGATCTGGCCAGGACCTACCACAGACACCCAGACCAAGATCTGGCCAGGACCTGCCACAGACACCCATACTCTGATTTGGCCAGGACCTGCCACAGACACCCATACCCTGATTTGGCCAGGACCTGCCACAGACATCCAGACCGTGATCTGGCCAGGACCTGCCACAGACACCCATACCCTGATTTGGCCAGGACCTGCCACAGACATCCAGACCGTGATCTGGCCAGGACCTACCACAGACACCCAGACCATGATCTGGCCAGAACCTGCCACAGACACCCAGACTGTGACCTGGCCAGGACCTGCCACAGACACCCAGACCATGATCTGGCCAGGAAGTGTCACAGATACCCAGAGCGTGAACTGTTCAGGACCTGCCACAGACACCCAGACTGTGATCTGGCCAGAACCTGCCACAGATACCCAGACCGTGATCCATCCAGGACCTGCCACAGACACCCAGGCCATGATCTGGCCAGGACATGCCACAGACACCCAGACCATGATCTGGACAGGACCTACCACAGACACCCAGACCATGATCCAGCCACGACCTGCCACAGACACCCAGGCCGTGATCTGGCCAGGACCTGCCACAGACACCCAGACTATAATCTGGCCAGGACCTGCCACAGACACCCAGACTGTGATCTGGCTAGGACCTGCCATTGACACCCAGACCGTGATCTGGCCAGGACCTGCCACAGACACCCGTGTCAATCTTTATCCTGCTACACTATGTCATTAACTCCAGGACAGGCTGCGAAAGGGAAGCCCTTTAGTCAGGTGACAGAGAAGAAGCATAAAAACAAGAGAAAGGCACACCTACCTAGTGCAATACCATAAAGCGTTTATTGAAAAAAGTCACAACATACATTATACTCACAAAAGTATGCTTTTGGATGGACCGGACCTCCCACATCCTTTTTGGGCAATGTATATATAGGATTAACTGGTCATTTACAACCATGGCTCTGAGGAAGAGGGTTCTCCCTCGAAAAGCGTTAGCCCTATCTATATGGACAGCTTAATGTTCGCTTGTCATCATTATGAAGGATCTTGGTCTCTGGATAGCCAAAGGATTTCTTTGGTTTTATGCTTACACACAGCATACGTTTGAGTATAATATATGTTGTGACTTTTTTTCAATAAACACGTTATGGTATTGCACTAGGACAGTGTGCCCTTCTCCTATTTTTATGCTTTCAGTTTGTGTGGATACCCATCATCCTGAGAGGGCAGCAAGACCTTAGACGCCAACTATGTAGCCACTACCTAACATTTGAGCACAGGAGACAATTACTTATCTTTTTTTGTCACAGAGAAGAAGCATACTGATTAGCTCATCTCTCTGTAACTCTGTTATCTCCTCCTATCAACACATTCGGTATTAGCACATAAGCACTGCAGTACAACTGATTAGCTTATTGTGCTGCCCCTCCCTCTTCCAGTAGGAGTTGTGCTGTACTGGCATTGCAAGAGATTAATAAAAAGTCAAATCCGGGTACCTTTACTGCTTGCAATAAAAATTACTACATTTAATAATGTATTTATGAATACAAAGTTGCTATAGTTTGTGTATTTTATACCTACCTGGAGATCAGATTTAAATAAACATGTGCAGAAGTAATTTTACTTGACAGCAAGTATTTTTTACAAGCAGAATGGGACAGGGTAGGAAACTGTTTAAAGCTACAGTAAAAGTAGACAAGTAAAATAGTTATATCTGGAAAATTTATATTTTGATTATGATGTATTTAATCCTGAAATCCCGCTAGAAGGAAAAATTACACTGCAGTGTCCCAAGTGCATCTTATTATCGTATTATGGTATACTTATTTTTAATTCATAACATTTCTGAACTATATTAAGTTCATTTTCAGAATCTGTAGCTGATTTGTTTAACCCATTTACCTGTGTGAATGGGACATTTGGCATCTTTTTCTTGGCAGTATAGAGTATCCCATTTTTCCACAAAATAAATATAATTTAAAAAGCATTCTTTGCCAAAATGTTTAGGCGGTTGCTTATTTTATTTTGTTTTTGGACAAATAAATGTCTTGTGTTGACTTATGCTTACATATACAGTATATCATTTTTTTAAAATATTTCTCTATAACAAAATGCATTATAAATGGATCTGTGTATTGATGCCTTGTATCAGTATTTCTAAAGTTTAATTGTGAACCTCATGAGCTAACAATACAAGTACTGTAATCCCTAAATTCAGTAGATTTCAAACATACAATATTGTTGGGACTTTAAAGCGGTAGTATACCGATTTTTGTGACTTTTACCTACAGGTAAGCCTATAATAAAGCTTACCTGTAGGTACAATTAATATCTCCTAAACCTGCAGGGTTTAGGACATATTTGCACTGCATTCAGCCGCTGACGCAAACGGTGCATGCGCTCTGAAGGTCCGGCGGACCTTCAGAGTTCCTTGCCGGGAAGTTGCCGGAAAGTTAATCCCCCGCGCGCATGAGCTGGAGTGACGTCATCGCGGCTCCCGCCACTCACAGCGCCGGAGCCGCCAAACCCGGAAGAGACGCCGAGGGATCATGTCTGCTCCCACAGCGGTGTCCGGGGGTCCGTGTCGGGGCTTCGTTCTAAGGTAAGTTTTTCATAATGAGCTAGTATGCGATGAATACTAGCTCATTATGCCTTTGTCTTGCAGGGTTTTTTTTTTGAGTATACTAACACTTTAATTTTAAGAAGGTATGTATCTAATTTATAACCATTTACTTTATTCACAACATATAAAACCATCCATAGAATCCATCCATAGACTGAATATTAGGTTTCATATCCACCATCTTGATCAATGAAAGATTATTTACAGAGTAATTGCAGGTGATATTATCTAGGTCTAACTTCATATTACAAAAGCATGGCATTCAGCATTTTACAAAAAAAATCATATACTTCATAGATTTTACTTCATAGATTTTACATCTTTCTCAACGCGTTTCATGTACAACTTTCACTTCTTCGGGAGGATATTGTCAAGGAGTGTTTGTCTAAACTCAAGTTCAGTCAACTAAAAATATCAGGTGCCATAGTATGCACAGGGATCCGATCTGTACCAATGAAGAATGCAAAGGAAGGGGGAAGGTAAAGAGGGAAGGAACCCCATGATGGACAAATCTCAAGTGGTGGTCCACTGTTTCACACTAAAGAACAGTTATACCCTGGGTACCAAAGAAAGAACAACAAAAACGGGGTGGCCTAGGATAACTCATTGGTAATAAATAAAGGCTACAAATTTTAAAATATCATCATTTATAAACATAGCATAAAATCTACCAAAATAATTGATATAAAGAACAGAATTCCTCACGTGTAATAAAAACAATGTATATTTTTTCCTCTCTTTTATGACGCTTGATGAATTCTGTCCTTATACCCATTTGTTGTGAGATTTTATGCTATGTTTATAATAAATAACAACATTTTAGAATTTGTAGCCTCTATTTATTACCAATGAGTCATCATGGACCACCCTGTTTTTGTTGTTTCTTCTTTGTTCCCCTTTTTGTGTTGATGACTCATGGGTAAAATTTTGGATCCCTTCCATTAATATAGCCCTCACAACAATCCACAGTGGCAGCTCATACACATTCAAATGGAATCAGATTCCAACTAGAAGGCGTACTGGTTCGCAAATGTCTTGGAACTTTAAAAATTATTACATCGTTTTCCTGGTTGAATGTTAATCAGGGAACTGGGGTAGACTCCCTTTTCTCATACTATGTATATGCGTAATGAACAGTGCTCTCATGATTCCCTAAGGATGTCAATTTCAATTTCTCGTGCCTCCGTGACTGCACTCTTTAATGGTTCTCATCCTACCTATCCCAACACACTTTCAGTGCTACTTACAACTCTACTACCTGTTCTCCTCTTCCTTTCTCTGTCGGGGTCCCCAAGGTTCTGTCCTTGGACCACTCCTTTTCTCAATCTACACCTCCTCCCTGGGTCAGCTGGTTGCCTCCCAAGGCTTTCAATATCATCTCTACGCTGATGACACCCAAATCTATCTCTCCACCCCTCAGCTCACTCCATCAGTCTCCTCACGCATCACCAGCTTACTAACAGACATATCAGCCTGGATGTCACATCACTTCTTCAAACTCAACCTCTCCAAAACCGAGCTGATGATATTTCCTCCCCCACGGTCCTCCTCCCCTGATTTCTCTGTCAACATCAACGGCACAACTATCAACCCGTCCACCCATGCCAAGGTCCTAGGTATTATCCTGTACTCTGAACTATCCTTTCGGCCACGCATTCAGTCACTGTCCAAAGCTTGCCGCCTCAACCTCCGCAACATCTCCAAGATACGTTCCTTCCTAACCAATGATATCACAAAGCTTATAATCCACTCCCTGGTCATCTCTTGTCTCGATTACTGCAACTCCCTTCTCATTGGCTTACCTTTAAAAAGACTATCCCCCCTTCAGTCCATCATGAATGCTGCTGCCAGGCTCATCCACCTTGCAAACCGCTCTGTGTCTGCCACCCCTCTTTGCCAATCCCTCCATTGGCTGCCACTCAACCAACACATTAAATTCAAGGGACTAATCATAACTTACAAAGCCATCCATAACTTGGTGCCCAGCTACATCACTAATCTGGTCTCAAAATACTGACCAACTCGTTCTCTTTGTTCCTCCCACAACCTCCTGCTCTCTAGCTCCCTTGTAACCACTTCCCATGCTCGCCTCCAGGACTTCTCCCGAGCTTCTCCCATCCTCTGGAATGCTCTACCCCCATCTGTCCGACTATCTTCTACTTTGTCTACTTTCAGACGATTAGTGAAAACACATCTCTTCAGAGAAACCTATCTGGCAACCACCTAACAACTGTACTTTTATTTTCTCCATCAGCCCATCCCCACAGTCATTAACTCTTGTATCTCTTGACCCTCCCTCTTAGATTATAAGCTCTAACGAGCAGGGCCCACTGATTCCTACTGTATTAAAGTGTATTGTATTTGTACTGTCTACCCTCAAGTTGTAAAGCGCTGCGTAAACTGTCGGCGCTATATAAATCCTATATAATAATAATAATAACAATAATAATAATAATAATAATAATTTCTGACAAAACACTTAGACTGGGGCCAGGTTGTGGTGACGTTATCATACAATTTGGCTTCACTGACCAGCACCACTGTTGGCTTGGATTTTTAAGCAGCGCTGAAGGTTTTTTCACATGTGAATGGTTTTAATCAGTTTTAACAATGAAAAGGTTTTATGGATTAACACTATTGTGGGCTTTTTTTTACCCATATATGGTGGTTATAACTGTGAGTCAGAGTTTTATCATCTGATGTGCCAAGGAGTTGCACTGGAAGGCTGTTACAAACAGGCTTGTTATGACCGCTCTGTAATCAGGGGTCATGATGTTGAGGAAATTGCTCTTCCACTGGGGCTTTTTTGGAACACTTCACATTGGGAGTGAAGACTGCTTGGAATGATCTTTTGCTGGATTAATATTTTTACAGAAGTAGTGGACTTTTATTTTGTCAACTTACAGCCATAACGGCTGGGCTGTTTTTAAATTGTGACAAAGGGTGCGTGGAGAGAATCCCCACCGTTGTCACAGGGAAGAGGGATCGGGGGGGGGGGGGCTGCAGATGCTGGAAAATTGTTACATGTTCCACCCTAAAAATGGGTGGAATATGTGACAAGTTCCAAAGCTGAACTCATCCTTTAAAAAATAAAACAAAATTAGCCTAAAACCATAATTTGGCCCAGTAAAATTAGATCCGTTTTTTTAAATTAGGGGAAAAAAAATCGAGTTGGAAAATGTTTATATATTGTGTTTTTCAAAAGGTTTTACTAGGTGTGTCAAATTTGGGGAGAAAATATTATTGTGTTTTTAGGGTTGAGAAGAATTATTGGTTTGTCTATATGGGAAATTACAAATTACATCGCATCCCTCCTGTTCTTATATCACAATTCCATTCTTACATCAGTATCCTCAGTCCCCTCGCATATCACAACCCCCCTGTACATCACAGTTCCCTCCCCTTCACATCAAAATCCCCCCTTTACATCACAGTCCTCCACTTTACATCACAGTTCCCGCTTCACATCACCCCCCCCCCCCCTTCTGAGCAGTGTCCTCAACTCCCCACAGCAGTGTCCCTAATTCCCTTCACATCAACCTCCCTCCAACGATAATGTTCTCAGCCCCCTTTGCAATAGTGTCTTCAGCACCCTCCTCAGCAGTGTTCTTAGCCCCCTTAACATCACCTCCTCCACAGCAGTGTCCTCAACCCCGTTCACATCAAACCCCCCAAAAATAATGTTCTCAGCCCTCCTTTGCAATAGTATCTTCAGCACCCTCCTCAGTAGTGTTCTCAGGCCCCCCTTCACATTACCTCCTCCACAGCAGTGTCTTAAACCCCCTTTCACATAAAACCCCCTAACAATAATTGTTTCAGCCCCCCTTTGCAATAGTGTCATCAGCATCCTCCACAGTAGTGTTCACTTCCTCCACAGCAGTGTCCTCAACCCCCTTCACATCATACCCCCCCCCCCCCCAAGATAATATTGTCAGTCCCCTTCACAGTAGTGTCCTCAGTATTCTTTTACTGCAGTTTCCTCTGCTGCTTGCCTTTACATCCGCCCCCCAAAGCTCTGCCTCTCCCCACAGTAGTGTTCTCAACCCCCTTTTACACCACACCCTGCCCTCACATTATTGTCCTCAGCCCCCCCTTTACATCATCTCCATTCCCCCATCCTTTATAGTAGTGTCTTCAGTTATACTTCACATTGCCCCCCCACCTTTCAAGCTAGTGTTTGCAGCCCTCCTTCACTGAAGTGTGCTCTTCCCACCTTCACACATCCACCCCCCCCCCCCCCCCCCCCACACACACAGTAGGCTCCTCAGTCACATTACTCTCCTCAATTTCCTTCACAGCTCCTGCCCTCCATCTTGAACTATCCTATCTCTAGATGTCTGCTCTGTAAGGATGATAGCTGCCCCGGTGGCTTTGGAGAAAAAGCAGCTCCTAAGTGGAGCAACCGCAGAGGTCTGGATGGGACAATGACTCAATCTGGACTCAGACTGTGGTCTGCTATGTAGTGATCCCTGCTTCAGACTGTAGGTTCCTTAATTCTCTCCTAATATGTTTTATTATCTCCTGATATTACCAGAGACTGCAAGAGGCTAATACCAAGGCAACTTCAAGTTCTTACACAGCTTGCATTGAAAAATACATAATGATGTATTAATTAATACAGAGCTCCATTAATCTGTGTCTTTTATATCTGTCCAAAGTTCAGCCGTAAAACTGCCTCTGGCTTTTTGTGGACTCCAGTAGTAGGATCCCCTTACCACGGCGCCATACTTTGTTTCCACTCAGGAGTTACCAACTATTTTAGATTCTTAATCAATAATAATACTGGTGGCAGATGTGAAAACCCTGGAACTCAAACACTCTTTCCATAAGAATGAAGACAAACTGTCATTGTCATATTCATATGAAGTAGGCCATCTAAATACCCCATATATTAAACCTAGGATAACCAATCTTCTAATTTAAATGTACTGCCTGAAAAAGTAGGCCTGCACCTTGTATCTCAATAAAAATAAAGGAAATAATATAATGTGCCTCATTATTCTGGCTTTTGGCAAGTTAGAAAAGCAAGAAATTATTTGCAAGCAGTGTGGCTTTGTAGACAGGCAGGGCTGCAACTTATGAAGCAGCTTAACTTCTCTCCAAGGTGCGAGAATATCCCTTCTGATACAGTTGTCACCAGAACATTGGGTGTCCCCATTGAAAGGATACCCTTTATCTCTTTTGGTCAAAATTTGGATTTCCCATCAATTTCTATCACCCAAAATTAAAACCTGACAGAGGATCTAATGCTTCCCCACTTGAACCAAAATAAAAATAAATAAATACATACAGTTTGTGGCTTTAGATACATCCTAATCCAAAATGGATTCTGGCTCTATTATTCGGATCCCTAAGGGCTCATCCACACCTGCAGTGTTGGGCTTCTTTGGACAGGATTTCCCAATGCAGTCCCAACATAAGAACAAGCAGGACAGCGGAGTGAAGTGTCTGCTCGCTCCACTGGTCAGCCGCCACCTCACACTACTGTCCCCTTTTCCAGCACATTCTTCTCTGATTTTACAGTAGATCCCCCCTTTCTGGTTCCATTCCCCTCTCACCCTCTCCTCCCGATCATTAGCCACAGGATTCACCACAAAAAATTTTCAAAAAACTTTTTAAATATCGTTTTTTTTTTATTTTTTTATTGTATTCTTATTTCTCCATGAATTTGTCAGATTTTTTTTATGCAATTGTCCTTTTTTTATTGACTTTTTACCAATATTTTAATACATGCATATCATGTTGTATATACAAGTTACTATATATTTTTTTGTATGTGTTTTAATAACCCTGAAGAAGGGGGAGTTTCTGTTCCCCCGAAACGCGTTGGCTTTAACATGTTCTGCTACCAATAAAATGACAATCTTTTCATATAAGTGGGATTCTTATTGCTGATTTTGGGCGCTCCTTTAACCGACTACCGCTAGCAACATAAGAACAAGACCATGTATTGTATGGTTTCTGTTGACACCAGTGTGTGCAAAAAAAAAAAAGGACATGTTTATTTTTGCACATGTCGTTCCAAAGCGCTGTAATGCATCAAAATGTGCCGCACCAAAGAAAAGCACATAGAAGTTTAAAGGGTAACTCCACTAAAAATAGTAAATAATGAAAAAATAATATAGCGTATACAATTGTGACACAAATGATATTGTAATTGAATGTTATTAAAAATTACCTTTCCTTTTCAATCTGCAGCTAATTTTCTGAAAATGCAATGCAATATGGCCGCCTGGAGGTGTTCTGTACACAGAATGTATACTGACCACACCCCAGAAACATAATTTCCTGCTTGTGTGATTGGCTCACCAATTTTCCCAGAAGTCTGCCTAAAATACAAGTCAGATTTCTGGCATCCCCTGCAACAAAAATGTCATTTTTGGTGGGATACTTCCAATAGGAACACGTCTAAAGGGATGCAGGCCCAGCAGCTTTCCTCATTAGTGCCCTGCTGCTGAGACAGCTGATAGATAATTATGAAACCACTCCCATTAGACCCCTCTAAGCACAGAGGAACAAACAATGATTTCTTCAGAATAACAAAAGGTAGAAATCTGCAACAAAGGTTGTTAAAATCCCTTCAATGTATCCTTTATATGTATTTTGAACTGTTCAATATGCAAATGTCTTACCTCTATGTTGTTATCTTGGAAATGTTGCCAAACCTTGTATTCTCTAATTTGCTAATCGAAATAAACTTGTTTGGAAAAAAAAAATCCCTTCAATGTACAAAGATCACTTAGAGAGGAATGTTTTTTTCTCAACAAAAGTGGAGTTACGCTTTAACTACTTCTGGTCCGCGCTATAGCCGAAAGATGGCTGCAGTGCGGACTCTAATTTTCGGGAGGCCGTCTTTAAACGGCCTCTCAGACACAGGCTCCCCGCGCGCATCGGGGAAAATCTGTGTCGGCCGTGTCCCTTGGACACAGCCAATCACAGATCGTGGTAAATGGCCAATCACAGCAGCCATTTACCACGTGATCGGCCCATCCAATGAGAGATGATCTCATATGTAAACATATGAGATCATCTCTCATCGCCAGCGCTCCTTCCTCACACGGAGACTGCAGTGTGAGGAAGGAGGAGAGCCGATCAGCTGCCGGGGACACAGAAGAATGTAATCAGGGCACTGATCACCAGTGCCCTGATTACACAAGGTAAAAAACATACACAAAGTGCCCACCATCAGTGCCCACAGTGCCTGCCATCAGTGCCCCCATCAGTGCCCACAATCAGTGCCCATAGTGCTGCCAGTCAGTGCCCATTAGTGCCTGTTCATCTAGGCACTGATGAGCACTGACTGGCAGCACTATGGGCACTGATGGTGCTGCTCATCAGTGCCGCCAATCAGTGCTCATCAGTGCCACCCGTCAGTGTCCATTAGTGCCATCTGCCAGTGCCCATCAGTGCCGCCTATCAGTGCCCATCAGTGCCGCCCATCAGTGCCGCCTCTCAGTGCCCAGCAGTGCCACCTCAGTGCCACCTCTCAGTGCCCAGCAGTGCCACCTCTCAGTGCCCAGCAGTGCGGTCTATCAGTGCCCAGCAGTGCCACCTATCAGTGCTCATCAGTGCCGCCTATCAGTGCCGCCTATCAGTGCTCATCAGTGCGGCATATTAGTACCTCCTCATCAGTGCCCATAAGTGCCACCTCATCAGTGCCCATAAGTGCCACCTCATCAGTGCCCATCAGTGCAGCCTATCAGTGCCCATCAGTGCAGCCTATCAGTGCCCATCAGTGCTGCCTCATCAGCGCACATCAGTGAAGGAGAGAAATTTATTTATTTTCAAAATTTACTCGCAGAAAATAAGAAAAACTTTTTTTTTTTCAACATTTTCTGTCTTTTTTCTTTTTTTTTTTTGTAAGAAATAAAAAACCCAGAGGTGATTAAATACCACCAAAAGAAAGCTCTATTTGTGTGAAAAAAATGATAAAAATTTCATATGGGTACAGTGTAGCATGACCGTGCAATTGTCATTCAAAGTGTGAGAGCGCTGAAAGCTAAAAATTGGTCTGGATGGGAAGGGGGTTTAAGTGCACAGTAGGCAAGTGGTTAAGCAAAAAGAAGTAAAAAAACAAACACTGCGTTTAATCAACACATTGCAGTGCATGGTAGCAAACATTTACAGCGCACATGCTTTGTATTCACAATAATGCATGTCGTGTGGTGTGAACAAAACCTAATGGTGATGGTATTTTGGTGGAATTTGGAATTCTATTGAGGATTTCTTATCATCAGGGTTCTTTAGCTATAGAGATCAGTAAATATAATTTTAACCAGCAAACATGCAACATTAAAATATCACTGGTTTTAGGAGTTTGCCTTTAAATAAAAACCATATGAGCACTAATCATGTTGCAGAAATATTACATAATTTATGATGGAAAAACATTTCTCATGGTGTCATAAGAGGCACAGATGAATCGGGTCAGTTAATGTCATGGGATAGAATTTTTGAACAAGCGTTCCTCTCTCACTTAAGGCGAAAGATGAATCTTTTTACTATCCTGTAAACTGCAGGTTCATGGAGAAAAAGACAAATGAGGTACAGTGAAGACTAAACACTGAAAAAGAAGCATTAATTTAGACCAAGAGCTAATAATTTTACTGTAATGCGACAATCTAATGGTTTAAGTGCTCGCTATTGTCATTATGGCTGTGAAGAATTGGACACCTGCAACCTTATCAATATTAACCTGATGAACTCATGAAATCAATTGAGGAACCTTCCTCGGGAATGCAACTAAAAGCCATTTCTTTACCGTTTCCACTGTTTATAAGGGCCCTTGTTTTTCAAGCGCAGTATGCTTTTTAAAACACATGATAAATAGAATTGAAGTCTTGTAATTGAAAAAAAAAAATAAAAAAAATAGAAATGATTGAAGAAGCACTTACTTCTCAAATAAATAAGATTATTAAAGTAATACGAGGGGTTATAACTCCCAGTTGCACTAGTCTCTATAACACAGCACAACCTGACCTGAACCCCCCGACTACATTCCATTAAAGGACTTCCGCTCCCAAAAATACAAATAAATATATAAATGTATTCAAATATATAAATATATTCATATTTATGTTCTAATGTATAAAAACCCAAGATCTGTATTACCCCATTCCTTTGCAAATTACTCTTTATTCCTATCAGTTGATGCATAAGAACATGCATTCCTGTATATTCTTGTATGATCTTTTGTATGGCTGATTGCAATAAAGAGTCATTTACAAAGAACGGAGTGCTATGATTTTTGGACTTTTTGTAACAGGTAAAGGGGAATGGCCATCAGGAGTAAGTGGTGTTTGCAGCCTCTCCCACTTGGTATGTACACTATATTGTCAAAAGTATTGGGACACCTGCCTTTACACACATGTAGCACTACTCCCATGGGAGCTGCTGTGTGTGGGTTCCCCTGGGTTACCATTTGCAACAGTAGACCATTCTGACATGTTTCCAAGTGTTTTTACCTCAGGCAAGGACCAGTTTAGTTTCTTTGGTTTTTATGTTTTATTAGGAACTTGGATCGGAGAAGGGATGAGTGGGATACTCCAATAACTGAACTATCCACAAAAAGGCAGGGACTGTACAAAAAATGCCGACTGATGCTGGTTAACGCTGATTGATGCTGGGTAACGCTGTTTGAGCTAGTCACGGCTAGACCGCTTACTGTATTTCACCTTTGATTGTGAAAAAGTCCTATTAGCTTCCTAAGGTACTCCTTTCCTGAGGTAGCTGACTTTAATTGCAGACTGCACTGCTGAGTAACTTTAGGGCCCTTCCTGGCGCCCCTTTACCCTATAATCATCAGGGCTTAACAACTTGGCACCCCCTTTACTGTAACACTCTGGGTTAGCTGACTTCTGGATCCCCTTGACCCCTCTGGAGTGGTCCCCTCTCTTAGGCAGACCCCTGGGCAGATGCTTGAGTACTCATAATACTGTTTTTCCAGAAGTATTCTGCCCAGCAGCTCCACTTGGTCAGCATACTGAATCCTTCTGCAGCACAGCTCAACCCCCGGTCCCTAGGCCAACCGCCTGGACCACCTTCCTCAGCAACAGGAGGGGAGACAGCCATCACCCTCCTCCTGGGACCTGGCTTCCTGCCCAAAGACACCCTGTCACATGCCCCCTCCGAATTTATTCCCAATCCCAGGATGCATTGCAGCAATGCCCACCCACTGGGATAGTAATAAACCCTGGTGTGCTATTGGCTAGGTTCCCTCCACTGTCCATTAAGGTCCCTCATTGGATACAGTGGGGAGACTCCCCAGACTCAACTGGTCACACCTGGAAGCATGTGACAGATTAACTAACAGATCAGACCCTCCTAATAAGCAAAACAGGGTCACATATATGTTTTGCCTAGCACCTACCTAGGAGGGTGCTACACACACACACACACACACACAAACATTAATGGCGTCCATAGGGATCAATATTGAGTAGGCCCACCCTTTGCAGCTATAACAGCTTCAACTCTTCTGGGAAGGCTGTCCACAAGGTTTAGGAGTGTGTCTATGGGAATGTTTGACATAAGAAGGTCAGGCATAAATGTTGGATGAGAAGGTCTGTCTCGCAGACTCCGCTCTAATTCATCCCAAAGGTGTTCTATCGGGTTGAGGTCAGGACTCTGTGCAGGCCAGTTAAGTTCCTCCACCCCAAACTCGCTCATGTTACAGCATAATGTTTACTTATAGTCTGGTCAATAAATTGATTTTTTTTTCCTCCTCTCAGTAAAATGGTAAGACCACTTCTAGAGTTTAGAAAATATTTCCACTGTGCAATTTCTGCTAAAAACAAGGCTGCAATTTGCTAATATTATGAGAATAAATGTTCTTTTTCAAATGCTACAACGGTGACAAAATACATCCTGGCATGCCAGAGGGACCCTAAAGACATTACAAAATAGTTTATGGAATGGAATGATGAGGACCATGATAAAAGTTTGAGTAGCTTTTCCCTCCAGAAACACTCTTTCTGTTGCTTTAGGAATGTCTTGAGGGTCGGTTAATATCCGTTAGAGGTGGGGTGATTAAGAGAATGGATGTTCGTCTTCAATCGTTGGGCTTTTACCCTACGGGCCAGCAGTGCACTCGCTCTATTGCCCAGTGCGTAAAATTTGGCTTTGGAAAGTTTGATATTTGAGTCTCTGTCTCAAGTCCTGTAGTTCTCTAGAGAGCGAAGGTGAGGGATGGGTTTTATTATGCTTTTCCAAGTCATCAATTTGATGCATGATCTCGTCAAGCTGCCTATCCCTCTGTCTCCTCAATCTTTTAGATAGTTTTATAAGAATCCTACGTATGTAGGCCTTATACGTTGCCCACAGTATGCAAGGATCTGTGTCAGGTTGGTCGTTCACATTAAAAAACTCGTGGTGTTCATTGAGGATCTCCTGTGAGATTTCTTTATTGTCCAGTAGATGTGGACTCAATTTCCATAGCTGTAGGGGTGTTTGTCTGTGAACATCAAGGAGGATGGTGATTGGGGCATGGTCCGACCATGAAATATTCCCAATATCAGCTCTTTCTGCTGCTTTTGGATCGTCACAAAGTGTTCCTTCACCAGCAGCATCTTCAAGCAAAGAAGTGTTACAAACCACGGCCTCCCACAAATACTCATTTATAGAGAAAATTACACCTGAAAATTGGGGGAACATTGATCAAGCTCTTGCAAGAGCAATATATTCTTCTGGATCAGCATTGCCAATAATGGCAGGAAGCTTTTACATTATTATGAGGGAAAGGGGGGGTGGTCACCTGTTCTCATGTATAGTTGAAATGTTCTTAACATATACAGTCCTTGTTATTCCATTTGTAATAAAAAATACAGGTTTAAAAAGTAAGTTTAGTTTATTCACTGAACAAGCTTACTCTTATTTCAAACAAAATACTTTTATATGCACTGCATTTCACATTCCCAGTGTAATAAAATGACTTTTTATTTGTAAAATTACTCCACACTGAATTTTTTCAAAATTTTCAGAAAATTGTCATTTTTTCCAGAACAAAACAGGGAAAACAAAACTTTTATTTTCTATTTTTTCTAGACCTGATGCAGATGGCTAATTCCATAGCCTGTAATACAGAGTGAGCCAAGCCTCACCAATATTTTGTTGATTAAAGCAAACAAGTTTAAGATTTTTCCTATACTCTTACTGTGTATCTCACTTCTTGATGTTTTAAAGTGTTTGTTTCCAGCAGAATCTGCTGGTCCCATGAGTGCTTACCCCACTTTATAGTTTTAGGGTGGCTTCTTTCCCTTCAAGGAAACTATGAAGCCACCTTTGTGTGCACACTACCGGCCAGGGCCGGAAATGCATGTACACTGTGTGCTACTACACTGAGTGCGTCAACACTGTCCCATGGTAATCCACTCCACCTGCTCCCCCCAGCTCCAAACTAAATAATGGACAGCTGCTGGAGACTGCGCTGTTCCTTTTGACTTGGTAGTCAGTCCATGCATTCTTCATAAGAAAGTGTGGGAAAGATGTGCTGACGGACCTTAAGGTGGCAGCACTGAAGAATCAAAAATGTACGTGCACCCCCTTCAGTAAATCTAAAAGGCCTGTAACTAAACAAGGAAACATTGTAACACATAAAACATGTTTTTTTAACCACCGGAGGATTTTGCTGCTAAAAGACCAGGGGGTATTTTGCGATTCAGCACTGCGTGACTTTAACGGACAATTGCGCGTTCATGCGATGCTGTACCTAAACGAATTTGACTTCCTTTTTTTTCCCACAAACAGAGCTTTCTTTTGGTGGTATTTGATCACCTGTGCGATTTTTTAATTTTTTGAACAAAAAAAGAGCATCAATTTTGCAAAAATAACAATATTTTTCACATTTTTTTATATGAAATTCCCACAAAAAAAAATGTAAAAATCTAAATTTTTTAACATTTTCGGCCAATTTGTTTTATGCTACATATGTTTGGTAAAAAAAAAATCGCAAAAAGCGTATTTTGATTGGTTTGCGCAAAAGTTATCGCGTTTACTAACAGAGGGAAAGATTTTTGTCATTTTTGTTGTTTTTTTTTTTAACGCGTAATGGCGGCGATCTGCGATTTTTTTTGCGGTACTGCGACATTGCGGCGGACAGATCGGACCCTTGACTGACATTTTTGACACTTTTGGGGTTACCAGTGACATTTCTACAGTAATCAGTGCTATACATATGCACTGTTACTGTAAAAATACACTGGTAGTGAAGGGGTTAACTTTATTTGAGAGGGAGGGGCTGTGTGTGTCCCTAGGGGCGTGATTCTTACTGTGATTGGCTGTGGCTTGAAGTGTAGGAACAGTGATCAACGGTCCTACATAGTAGAACCGCGTGATCGGTGGTTCTACACCAGGGAGAATGACAAGCGTGCTCGCTCCCCAGAGCCTCACAGGGTAGCGACGTAGACCTACGTCGCTCTGCCTGTGAGGGGCTGACTGCCGCAGTAAATATACTGTGAGCGGTCGGCAAGTGGTTCAACTAAAGAAGCAAAGAGTTGAATTGCATATTCCACCTTATATAAGGAACACAGTCTATCTGCTGAACAACTCTACTTTGCCCCTCTAGCTAATTCGGTATACTTTACAATACCATCATCTTCTAAATGATTCTGAACCTGAACCTGAGTTCATGGGTCCAAGTCCCTCCCTCTGATTCCATTGTACTTTTGCAAATGTGTGCAAAAAGCATATAGCAATTGTGATGTTGACACCCTGTTCTCACAGGAAGTGGGTTGAATAATGTTGGCTATAATTCACCCCAGAAAAGGAGCGTCATTGGATCAGTGACCAGGTGAGTCTGTGGGGGACAATGCCAGAGAGGATTTAGTAGGGGCTTTTGTGAGTAGAGAAGAGGAGAGGAGGGGTGGAGAGATGACAGGGTGGCTGCAAGTTTCCTGTTGGAGCACTAGAAGTAAGAAAGTATATATTGTAAATAACAGGCAGAGATCCAGGATATGGCATACACCTCCTAGGATTTTACTATTTTTAACCTAGCAGATTTTTAAAGAGGAACTTTATAACCCTTGAGGCTATGTGTGGAGAGTCAAGAAGGAGGAGCAGCTGGCTCAGGTGTGCAAAGGTGGTGACTCATAACAGAGGTTCTTTAACTAGGGTGTAGTGTTGCACTGGGCAGTCTACTACGTGGCAGGGTCCCTGAATCAGGGCTCACTGCAGAACAGAATTCTCTTAGAGACTGGGCCCAGAACCACATGTATACAGGGCCATGTGAGTTAAAGAAGACGTCCAGGCTAGAACTTGTTAAGCTTAAAACTGCTCTCACCTAACTTCTAACATCTACACGAATTTCCCTGTAGAAAGAAGATGCTTATGCTTACCTTATCTCTGGGCACTTTAATTCAGTCATGCAATTGGCTTCAGGGCAGAGCAGGGACAGCTAACAACAGATGCCCCATATAAAACCTATGGGTGATGTCACCGCCTAGGCATTCCATCCGATGTTGGCGCTATCTCTCTTTCCCTGAAGCCAGCTGCTGGAGAGATAATGTGAGCGTACCGGAGTGCTCTGGGAAAAGGTAAGTATATGAATATTACCTTTAGTTGGTATAGGAGTTAGAAGATAGGTGGGAACCATTTTAAGCTTAGTTAGTTCTTCTAGCTTGCACTTCTTTAAATGTGATGGCTCCATTCTTTGCCTTTAAGGTTGGACACTGTCAAGTGTAACGTGTTGTGAAGAGCTAGTGGAGGTTAATTGGTGCTCAGTGCTATTTCCTCAAAATAACTCTGTAGTCAGTGCTGGGAAAATGTCACTGGCAGGGGAAAAACCTGATCCTTTTGTGCGTGGGGCCTAGTGAAGCAGTTTGGCCTACAGTCATAAGATAGTGCTAAGCCACACAAGTAATAATACAAACCAGGAAGCATGCAGTTGCTGCATGCTAATGTACCTCCTCCATTCACAGAGTAGTTGGAATGGAAGATTACTGCTGCGGAGGTATGGGAAGGGGGCCAAAGGACTGAAGATTTCAACTAGATAGAGATAGTAGCCAATAGGGATGATAGAACTTTTGAAAAGTTTGGTTCGACCAGAACACCCAAATTTCCCAAAAGTTTGGTTCGGATTCCAGAACCCAATTGAAATCAACGGAACCCGAACTTCTGGAATCAAAAAACACAATTTTGAAGCCCTAAAACCCAATAAATGCCCCTAAAAGGTGCCTAGGGTTCTGGGTCATGCCCCAGGGACTATGAATCAGGCAAAAAAAAGTTCTTAAAAATTGTCGTTTTTGATATATATATATATATATGTATATATGTATACCCCTAACCCAGAATCTGCATAGTGGGGTCACCTTGACATGGCAGAGTTTGGTCACCCTGACATGGCAGCGTCAGTTCACCCTTAACTACGCTACGGTCACCCTGACATGGCAGAGTCAGTTCACCCTAAACTACACTATGGTCACCCTGACATGGCAGATTCAGTTCACCCTAAACTACACTACGGTCACCCTGACATGGCAGCGCCAGTTCACCCTTAACTACACTACGGTCACCCTGACATGGCAGAGTCAGTTCACCCTAAACTACACTACAGTCACCCAGACATGGCAGAGTCAGGTCACCCTAAACTACACTACGGTCACCTTGACACCTAAAGCTATCCCTACAAAAACTATAATTTTGAATCTAACTATAGTGGTATATAGTACCCTAACTACACTGCATATCCCTTTCCTCACACTAATAATTGCAAAATGACACTGGAGCAACACAAATGCTTCCACTCTCTTCCACAGCCTCTGTATTACAGTGCTAGAGTTTTGGCGGGGCTATGTTATATACTCGGGGGCGTATTCACTCCTCATCGGGCTCTGGACCCATCATTTTACTGATGTTTCTGGGCCAATCATGGGCTTTTAAAGCCCAGTTCCTGTCCCATTGCATTTTGGGCGTTCTGGTGGCCGAATTCCAAACTTTTACCGCAAAAAGTTCGGAATTCGGCCGAATTTCGAACACCCAAACCGATGGTCGGCCCGAACCGTTCGATCATCCCTAGTAGCCAACAGCACAAGGGCCACTTCTCATTAAGTACCGTACCTTGTTCTGATTAATAAAAAAAAATAACCAAATGTAGATTTTTAAGTCCCTTTCCAGGGTGAAGGTCCACCTCAATTTTTTCCCCCAGAAGTTCTTCTTTGACTCACCCTGGCCAGGGATTTTTTTAATTATTCACCCAAGTTGAAGTTAAGCTTGAAATTCGAATTCTTTTTTTTTTACATTTTTTTAAATCCTTCAGCAACAATCATAATAATAAAATGCAACATGTCACATAAACAAAAATTAAATGATCACAGTAGTTTCTGAATTGTAAAATCCAAAGAAAAAAGAAAAACTGCACAGGCTGTTGACATTTGGATAATTCAGTGGCATTATGCGCGCTTGGCGTATTAATGTAGGTGAAACCTCCTTATTCATAGGCTACCTGGCACCGAAGCGCTGGATAAACGCTGAATAATCTATGATTAGATATATTTAGTCATTAGCTGTGAAAAAGACACTCAACTGCAGTAAAGTGTCACCGTAATAGAAGATAAAAAGCTGGCGCTTGGCTGGTAGCCCGCATTTGAACGTGCAACGATCTAACGCAGGAGGGGGAAAAAAAAAATGATTCATTTAGGGAGACGGGAAACAAGACAGTCACTCGAACTTTACATCAAGGTACAGGTGTTGCGAATCATTAGCCAAACATCACCGCTATTGATGTGCTTGGCCTTGAAAAGTTAACAGGTTCCTGTTCTAATTCCCCAAATCATCCAAGCTACCCAGTGCCCACAGCCTCTTCCTCACAGCTGCTTCCCATCCTCATTAATTAAATTCAAATCACAGAAATATAAACATGCAGTAGGACGTACCAAAAATGAACTCTTTCCAAACACACAAAATAAAAATCTCATAGCGAGGAAATTCTGGAAGATGCAATGTGCACTGCATACACAAAAGCGGATCTTTTTATTTATTTTTTTCTCTCCTCGCGGCCTCGTCAGACAGACTCAAATCATCTCGTCTACACACGCCGCAGGTGTTGTCATTACCCAACTAACTTCGCCATCACCTGTCGTATAATGCGCTTAAAATATCAATAAAGGCCCATTGCTTATTCTTCCCGACATAAATGAGTCTTTGCGGCCAGGCATTGTCTGCTGTAGATAATGTCTAAAGAAATTTAAATTTGTTTTTCGTGCTATTACTTTACTCATGTTGTTATCTCACATCCTGCTATTGAAAGGCTGTATTCATTGTGCCGAAATTGTGCTACATTATGGAACCCTGTGAATAGGTAGCAATCATCCATTGAAATCCGGAGAGAACTTTTTGCTGAAACTGCTCGTGTTTTGTTTTGATCTGAGGAGAAGATACAGTCTTCAGATTTTTTTAAATCTTTTTATAATTTTTCAAAGAGTTTATACTTACAAAAGGAAAGGTTGCTAATATTGAGCTAGGGGATAAAATGATACTGTGGGGGTGGATGGGAGTTAAAGCTTAATTCTGGGCAGGT
Source organism: Pelophylax lessonae (assembly GCF_965119305.1). Taxonomy (NCBI): domain Eukaryota; kingdom Metazoa; phylum Chordata; class Amphibia; order Anura; family Ranidae; genus Pelophylax; species Pelophylax lessonae. The sequence goes on from NC_138773.1 coordinate 286,731,687, forward strand.
ATAAAAGACCCAAATGAATGCTGTTCTCTATTTATTAACAACTTGAGCTCTGGAAGGTTTTACCCCATGACTCATGACCAGGCCATTTTTTGCTATTTAGCACTGTGCTACTTTAATGGGTAATTGCTGTGTCATGCAACGCTGTACCCAAACTAAATTTATATGATTATTTTTTAACACAAATAGAGCTTACTTTTGGAGGTATTTGATCACCACTGAGTTTTTTATTTTTTGTGATATAAAGGAAAAAAACAAAACAAACACTTTGAGAAAAAATAAAATAAAAATATATACATATATATATATATATATATATATATATATATATATATATATATATTTTTTTTTTTTTTTTACTTACTGCTGTAAAACATATTTTTTGACACAAATAGAGGTTACTTTTGGTGGTATTTGATCACCACCGAGTTTTTTATTTTTTGTGATATAAAGGAAAAAACAAAACAAACACTTTGAGAAAAAAAATTACAAGATATATATATATATATATATATATATATATATATATATAGATATATATATTTTTTTAATTACTGCAGTAAAAAATATCTAATAAATCTAATTTCTTCATTACATTTTTGTCAAAATGCATTTTGCTACATGGCTTTGATAAAAAAAAAAAATCCCAATGAGTCTATATTGCTTGGCTTGTGTGAAAGTTGTAGCATCTACAAACTATGGTATATATATTGGTGGTGATCAGCGACCTATATTGGGACTGCAACAGGCAATGGGGTGGTCAATCTGACACTAACTGACGCTGGGGGGAACTGACTAACTGCCACTGAAATCACTAATGCAGTGATGAGTGCTAATAATATACACTATCACTGTACTAATGATACTCAGTAGGATTGGGTTAACATCTATGGCAATCAAAGGGTTAAACGTGCACCTAACAATGTAATGTGTATAATGTGGGCTGCTTTTACTAAAGATCTCTTTTTTTCTTATCCCTGCTTTGCAGAGATTGTTCCCTCTGTCCTGTGTGGATTGTCAACACAGGGCTCTGGGCTGTGATTGGACAGACTCCCACTGTGCGCAGTCACATTGGGTGTTGGCAGGGGGCGGGTACTTTGCCTACATGGGATGCCCGTCCACAGTACATTACAGGTGGGTTGTCCGCAAATGGTTAAAGCAGAAACGAAACCCAAAGATGTAAACAACATTTCCCAATGAATTTCAGGGAGCAGCATTTGGCGACAAGAGCAGTGGGAAAGGTATGTATTTACTGTCTTATATTTCAAGCATAGCTTTTTTATGTCAACAGGCTCACTCTAATTAGGAACTACATGATTGTGTGGAAAATGTATGAAGCGCAACCCATGTAGGAGCCGCTGGTGAATAGGGGTCCCCCACCCTGCACAGACAGGCACATTGAATCTTCACAGGCTCCTAGAGTCAAGAAACCAGCCCAGTGCTTGTTTTTGTATTTTGAGGGGATAAAACTTGGATAGGGTATAGGGATATTATGGGATGCCCACTTGACTTGAACAACTCTTCAGGGACAACTTTCCTATGTACAGTCTATATACACTCCACTGCTTCCTCCAGCACACTTGCTTGCAGAAATCCTAGCTGGCACACTGAAAGTTAATCTGACAAAAGGCAACAGTCAGATCTTGAAGCAAAAGCCCTTTAGAGGTAGGGACCCCAGACCCCTTGGTTTTGTGTAGCAAAATGCAGTGTCTAGCCTACATCCCTGTGGCTACTGATCCCAGCACCAAAGCTTCAGGCATTACCAACCTGCCTGGCTGTTCCTGTCCCTTTCACTAGCCCACCTGGCTACTTCTCCACCACAGTCTTCCCAGACTGCACACTAACCAGCCCAATCAGCTGGAGAACTCCCGGACGTGCTGACTCTCTCCCCCTGACTTCACTCCTGCTCCCGTGCATCCAGGACAGGACTCCTCCACGTCTTGTAGAGAATTCCTCCAGTACCTGAGCCTCAGGCCCCAAGGTCACCGCCAGACTAGGGTCACCCCCTCATTGGACACTGACAGTTACATAGTTACATAGTAGTTGAGATTGAATAAAGACATCAGTCCATCCAGTTCAACCTGTACAGGTGTGTGTGCGTGTGTCAGTGGCCTGATCATTTCCCATAACCCTGAATGTTGTGATCTGAAAGATGCACGTCCAAGAGTCTTTTAAAAGTACCCATACTCCCCACAGCTACCACCAATTGTGGAAGAGTGTTCCACATTCTCACCACCCTTACAGTGAAGAACCCCTTACGCAGCTTAAGGTTAAACCGCCTCTCCTCTAATCTCGTTGTGTGGCCATGTGTCCTCTTCCACTCCTTGAGACTAAATCGATTATTACCTATGTTGGGATCACCATTGAGGTATTTGTAAATCGCTTTCATGTCCCCTCTCAGGTGTCTCCTCTCCAAGGAGAATAAATTAAGCGCTTGTAATCTCTCCTCATAATTAAGGTCCTCCAATACCCTAATTTGTTTAGTTGCCCATCTTTGGACTCTTTCCAGTTCCAGCACATCCTTTCTGAGGATTGGCAACCATAACTATACAGAATACTCCAGGTGTGGCCAGACCAGGGTTTTATAAAGTGGTAGGATTATAGCTCTATCTCTGGAATATATCCCCTTCCTTATGGATGCTAATATTCTGCCGGCTGCCTTTGACAGCTGTAGCTTGACATTGCATGCTATTACTTAGTCTATCATCTACTAGAACCCTTAAATCCTTCTTGATCCTGGATTCCCCCAGAGGTTCCCCCCCAGTGCATAATTTGCGTTTATGTTTTTTGCACCCAAGTGCATTACCTTACATTTCTCTACATTAAATCTCATTTGCCATGTAGTTGCCCACTCTGATATTTTATTCAGGTCATTCTGCAAGAGTTCTATATCTTGAGGAGAAGTTATTGTCCTGCATATTTTTGTGTCCTCTGAAAAAACTGAGATTGAGCTACTGATTCCGGCCTCTATGTTATTGAGGAAATAATTGAACAAAATTGGTCCCAGGGCTGAGCCTTGGGGGACCCCACTTACCACTCCCGACCAGTCTGTGTACGCGTTATCACCACCCTTTGGACACGCCCATGTAACCAGTTTTCTATCCAAGAACAAACCTTGCAGACCTTAGTTTGTAGATTAAGCATTTGTGGGGAACTATATTGAATGCCTTAGAAAAATCCAGATACACCACATCCATGGGCCTCCCCCTATCTAGCTCACCTCCTCGTAAAAAGTTAACCGATTGGTTTGGCAAGAACGTCCTTTTGTGAACCTGTGCCGATTACTGCTGATGATACGGTTGACCTTAGCAATTTCTTGGACAGTCTCCTCAGCACTCCATCTACATCTTTCACCCAACAGTCCCCTGCTGGCATGACCCAGAGTATTTAAGTGGTGTCCACCCCCTGCCAGCCCACTTGGCCCTTTGAAATACTCCAAGCAGCTCCTCCTAACCACCCACCCATTCTTCTGTAAGCTTTTCCAAGGTTCTAGCAAATTAGGGGAGGTAAAAGAGGTGCTGCCTGATGAGTCATCCAGCCTCCACTTTGGTCCCTTTGCCAAACATCTTACAATTTACAATCTCCTTATATTTAGTAACTATTATGCAATGTGATAGCCTACTTGAGCAGATGGGTAGTTGAGTGAATTGTTAAGGTAGGCTCAGATACTGGACAGATGTTGGCACATAAAAATAAGTTTGTACAGAGATTGTACAAATAGATCATGAAGTGGGTTCAGATTAAAGCCCACATAGAAATTGTATTCACAACCTCCATTTTCATAGTCTTCTTTCTTCTTTTCTGTCATAGCCCTTGTGCAAGGATTCTAAAAATGACTGCACAGTTCAATAAGCACCAAAGTTTTACCTAGTGAAGAATCGACTCTCAGTAACGGGTCTTTTATTTCAACCCCCCTCTTTTTTCCTTGCAATGCATGTCTGGGTAAGCATGCTTGTTGTGTCCATTACTTAGCTCTGCCAGCATAGAGGACTGCAGTAGTGGAGTATGAAGTAGCACGTGGGAGAAAATGTATTTTAAAGTATTTTCAAACTAATTTTAGTTACAAATTATAACATAAAGAGGTATAGGGCCTTAAAGAGATAACAAGGTGTGAAACTCTATCTTGGCTATTACACATTCTGTCCCACTTACATGTAAAGTATTTGTTATGTGTTGTATTGAACTGAATCAGGTTACTATTATTCAGTAGTATGTTAATTTTTGTGGCTATTTTGGTGCACTACAACTTTACTATGTGATTTAGTTTTTTCCTTTTTTCTCATCTTCTGTTTAGTTGGTTCAGCTCTGGCTAGAAGTTCTAGCTCCTCCCCATTTCTTCCATGTTCCCTCAGTCAGTGTTAGTACTTTGTAGAGACGAGACTAAGGAAGGTCATTGTCTTCTTACTGTACACTTCAAAAGACTGGAAAAACATCATCTGTACTGCAATTAGTTGAAGTAAAATTGCATTGGATTCAACATATGGGGTAGATTTACAAAAGCTGGAGAGTGCAAAATCTGGTGCAGCTCTGCCTAGAAACCAATCAGCCAGTTTTTTATTTTTTTTTGTCAAAGCTTAATTGAACAAGCTGAAGTTAGAAGCTGATTGGCTGCCATGCACAGCTTCACCAGATTTTGCACTCTCCCGTTTTAGTAAATCAAGCCCTTTGTATCTTATTAGAGAGTTAAGCTGCCTGGGGATGGGACCAAGTCAGAAAATGAACATAAAGTCTGGACAGACTGGGACTAAAGGGGTACTGCATGTAAATGCATAAAGCTGCATTTAAAACAGAATACACATAATCCATATTTCATACCTGACCTGATGAGCTATATAAGCCAAAATATAATTTATAAGCCTGAGAAACATTTATAGGTTTGGGCTATATCAGTGACCTAACAAAATAGCTTTTATATCCCTGTCAATTTTCCTTAAATGTAGCAAAAATGGAATTTGAGGAGCCACATCACTGCTAAAAGGTCAAGATATAATTTGGAATGGGGCTTTACTTTCTATTTTTGTTACATTACACCACAATCCAAGGAGACCATGGAGATCCTCTGAAGTGTAGAACCCAACTGCCCGGGAACCAGATTACTTATATCAATGCCAATAATTTAGGCTAGCAACACCAGATAGACATTAAAGTAGACTTTACAGAAACCCTAAAGCAGATCTTCACTGCATCTGAGCACCACAAATGAAAAAACTATTTCAAGTATTTTTAATATTCAAAGCAAACTCGTCATCCATCTATTTCTCTATGCTTTATTTTGTTGAGAAATCATCCCATAGCATTTCTGGCTGTGGCCATCTTGAGTAAGGGCAAATGATTAATGTAGCATTTACTTTCTGCCATCCATTTGCCCTTAGCTCAAGCATGCATGCAGGAGAGTGTGCTTAGCTGAGAAAACCCCTCCACCTCTCCTTCCCTCCTGAAGACTCCTAGGGTGTATGACATCATTTGCCCTAGGCAAAAAAAACAAGAAGTAACTGAAGAATGTAAAAAAAAAAAAAGTTTAAAATAAGTTAATATATATACTTTCCTATCTATTTAATAAAAATAATGATAATGTTGATTCGGAGCGTGAAGTTCCACTTAAAGGGTCCATTGGTATTTTTCCACTTTCTTCAACTACCCTTAAAGTGATTGTAAAGGATCATCTTGTAAAACAACCCATTCAGTTTAAAATAGAGATGAAAGGAAAAACATTTTTGTATAGATATTAAAAAAAAAATCATAAATACCTTTTTTCCCTTTTTTAACTGATCATATACCCTTTGTTCTCAGCTTCATAGGAACTGGGGGAGGAGAGGCAGCAGCACACTGAGCTTCCCAGTAAATAGCTATGGAGCGGGAGCATGTCAGGACAAGTCTGATCATTAGAGGAGAGCGCAAAGACTTCCTAGCATTGCTAGAGAACTGACCAAGGTGTGCTTTTCTGCTTAGTATGGTCAGTTTTTATAAGGAAAGCAAGGGTGCTAGCAGGAACACTAGGGATTTCACACAAAGGAAGCAATACAAAGAGAACAGGATACTTTCTTATACAAGTACATGGTATAGCAACCACATATCAGGAATATAAAGTGTTGGGGTAACAAACACTTTAAATTACCAGTTTCCCTGGTAATTGTGATGTGTAACACCTTCCGTTCTAAAAAGTGAGTAATCAAAACTTCAACAAGTAATGGGTCTCCTTATATAAATGTAATTCAAATTTAGGAGACCATATGGTTTCTGCAACCTTATGTCTGAATGAGTCAAATGAGCCTGCAAAAATACAAACCACCATGTTCCCTTGTCCTGACAAAGGAAAGTTGTTGAGAAGAGAATCATGCGACCAAAGTTGTAAGGCCAGCCTTACATAGAGCAAATTTCTTACCTGCAACCACGGGTTGCAGAAAAGAAATCTGCTCGATTCTGCCATCGACACAGAAAGTGTTTATGCAGGAATCCCTCCAACAGGGCATTTGTCTTCTCCTGGCGGGGGGTGGGAGTTGGCGGGAGAACCCGTCCCCACCGGGAGAAGACAGTGATTATCACTCGTGGCTATAGCAGCTGCTTGCAATAATTGTGAGAGAATCTGGCAGGCTGGTTGTACCCAAGCTGATCGCTCAATCAACTTGGTACATTCAGCCTGCCCATTAATGATATATTTAGTTTTTTTTTGATTGATGGCTGCGCTGGACTGACCTGCTCAATAGAGGGTCTGTGGGTGGGAGGTGGGTGAGAGAAGGCCACTTGGGGAGATTAACTCCCAATCAATCTGGTCTGACTGGATGAAAAAAGGCAGTGGACCCTTGTAAGGGGTCTGGGCTGCTACCTTAAGATACGGCTGTCATGAACCTTGGAACGTGGAAGTGTTCCTCCTTGAAATCTGTTACACAGTGGGGGGTCTTTTGCCCTGTCTTAAGGCTCCAGACAGCTCCATTGTTCTGTGTCTGGCTATTGTGTACATTGATTGCCCCCTGGGGCTTCTGTCTCATTACACATAACAGTCCTTCTAATCAAGCTATCGGACCAATCCCTGCTGACTCATTTTCAAGTCCTCATTTGCATGGCTAAGGAGGACCTGAAGGAGGACTACATGTACTTTACAATTGACCAATAGGAAAACGGTTGTTGGGGGCGGGATGTTCCAAATTCTGTATAAAAGTGTGTTGTGTACTTCCAATAAATGTCTTCCTGTTTGAACTTACATACAGCCCGCCTGGTGTTTGTTCTAATGGATTCCGAATGGCACATAGCTGTAGTTCGGATCCCGGAGCCTTGGATGAGCGAACCATCAGACGTTGCGATCTGCAAGCTGACTCACTCGTAGCGGAGGAGAGCGGAAGCGAGTGAGCAAGGGTCTCGTTACAACGGCCTAGTGGTCGTTTTCCAAAGTTTCTAGTGGTAGTTGGTTAAAGGAGCGCCCCAAATCAGCATGTTCTGCTACCAATAAAACAACAATCTTTTGATCCAAGTGGGATTCTTATTGCTGATTCTGGGCACTCCTTTAACCGACTACCACCATTAACGATATATATGGCTAGCCTAAGTCCTGCTCAGAAGAACTGAGAAAATCTTGCTGAATTTGGCTGCAATGGATAGAAATTTCAAATGAAATTTACACTAGGGGTGACTTTCTAATTTAGGAACAGGTGCAGTCTTTCCCACATTAGTGTTTCAACGATTGATTTTGCTTATTGCCTGAGGCTGCCCTACCTAGGTGTCTTTTGATCTTTGATACAACATCCTAAAGAAAGGGACAACCAACCAACAATATCTGTTTATCCCATGGAAGGGCCCTGTCTTGGAAAGAAAAGGATTAATGTTTTTAGAAGCCATATACGAGATCAGTCCCTTGAACTTCAGCTTTCTGAGCTGTTTTGAACAATTCTACGGAGAGTTTCAGATAGACATTTTTGTATTATACCATGCCCAGGGGAGAACTATACGATCATTTTAACAAGGGCTTTTTCAGTCTCGGCTGAATAAATATGCATTTTATTTTATTAATCTTCAAACAACTGCAATGAATTTTACCCAGGACTTTTAAATCACAGAGAACAAAACAAATAATAGAATTCTTTAGAGGGAAAGGCTATGCTAAAGGACCTGAGGTGAGTGTTTCAAAGCAAACAGTCCTTAAATGATGTGCAAATGATTTCTTCCTTGTAACTTGATTTATGGGAGCTGATTGCTTGACTGAAAACTATAACCTGCGTTAAAACTCCAGGCTTTGAAAAAAAAAAAAAATATATATATCAGATGTGATATGGAGACAATGTGGCAGGCAAAATATGACACTTCCAAGGAACAAATAATGCAGAGCCGAAAGATGCAAGACCCATTCTGCTAACTCAGGTGTCTTAGTAAATTCAATTGCACACCTTCAGCTCTAGGAAATAATTGTCATTGATACAACTAATAAGAAAAGGTATTTAGGAGTTTATAATTACTAAAATAATTACATTTCCATGTTCTGTGTACTGTGGGAGACCAGATATAGTGAATACAGGGTGCTGGGTTTGGTAAAATGTAAAGCCCAACTTCGGTAAACTTGAAAACTACTCCTTGCTGTGGCGCTACACACACCCTGCCAGGGGCAATCACTTGTTTAGGTCTAGGTGATTTGTTAAATTGATTTAAAGTAGATTTATAGGCAAATCTTTTTTTTTTCTATTTAGAAAGAACAAGGAAGGGTTATAGCCCCTGTCAGATCTGTTTATCGCAAACTGTATCCAGTTGCGTAGATTTGCCTTCACTTCCTGCCCCATAGCCAAAACAGGAAATGAGAGGAAATCCCTTCAAATTAAAGGAATTCTTTGGGCCCCCCGGGTCACCAGAACTAGTGCCCCCATTTAAATATTTCCTCTCTATTACATTTCTGGGGACAACCCAAAATGTGGATTTTCTTTTACTTTCACTTTTAGTGATAACGGTAAACAGGACATATAGAGAGGGTGAATCTCCCTAACAGCAAAACAGCAAAAAAACCCTGAAAAACATTCTAATTAGTCTGCACTTTATCCAAAACAAAAAAAAAAAAACATTTTTGCCTTTCATTATACTTAAATAACCTGATCCTCCACACCTCTATGCTGCTAGGCCTGTCCCCACAGCTCCAGTTGTTTAAGGTCCTGATGGCCTTCAAGACCAATGCAGGGTCCATAACCAGGCTTCATAGAATAGGACTTTAACCACTTGCCTACCGGGCACTTTCACCCCCTTCCTATCCAGGCCAATTTTCAGCTTTCAGTGCTCTCACGCTTTGAATGACAATTGCGCGGTCATGCTACACTGTACCCATATGCAATTTTTATCATTTTTTTCACACAAATAGAGCTTTCTTTTGGTGGTATTTAATCATCTCTGGGTTTTTTATTTCTTACAAAAAAAAAGAAAAAAAGACAGAACATTTTGAAAAAAAAAAAAGTTTTTCTTATTTTCTGCGAGTAAATTTTGAAAATAAAAAAAATTTCTCCTTCACTGATGTGCGCTGATGAGGCGGCACTGATGGGCACTGATAGGCTGCACTGATGGGCACTGATGAGGTGGCACTTATGGGCACTGATGAGGTGGCACTGATGAGGAGGTACTAATATGCCGCACTGATGAGCACTGATAGGCGGCACTGATGAGCACTGATAGGTGGCACTGCTGGGCACTGATAGGTGGCACTGCTGGGCACTGAGAGGTAGCACTGCTGGGCACTGAGAGGCGGCACTGACGGGCGGCACTGATGGGCACTGAGAGGCAACACTGCTGGACACTGATGGGTGGTGCTGATGGACACTGACGGATGGCACTGATGAGCGGCACTGATGAGCACTGATGGGCAGCACCATCAGTGCCCACACTCAGTGCCCATAGTGCTGCCAGTCAGTGCTCATCAGTGCCTAGATGAGCAGGAACTGATGGGCACTGACTGGCAGCATTATGGGCACTGATTGTGGGCACTGATGGGGGGGCACTGATGGCGGGCACTGTGGGCACTGATGGTAGGCACTTAGTGTATTTTATTTACCTTGTGTAATCAGGGCACTGGTGATCAGTGCCCTGATTACATTCCTCTGTGTCCCCGAAACAGCTAATCGGCTCTGCTCCTTCCTCACACGCAGTCTCTGTGTGAGGAAGGAGAGCTGGCGATGAGAGATGATCTCATATGTTTACATATGAGATCATCTCTCATTGCATGGGCTGATCACGTGGTAAATGGCCGCTGTGATTGGCCATTTACCACGATCTGTGATTGGCTGTGTCCAAGGGACACGGCCGACACAGATTTTCCCTGATGCGCGCTCGCGGGAGCGCGCGGGGAGCCTGTCCGTTTAAAGACGGCCTTCCGGAAATTAGAGTCTGTGCTGTAGCCGTACTTCGGCTATAGCGTGGATCGGAAGAAGTTAAATAAAAGGGGGTGGGGAAATGGAAGTAATACATGTAGTGGTTTAAAATCATCCCACAGTGCAGGGGTTAATAGCTTGTTAATGGCTCTGATGAAGAAGGGTTACTCCTTGAAACGCGTTAGCTGCAGTGAACCTGGGTGGCTTCTTCCCATGCTGAAGAGCAAGTTCAGTAGATCTGGCATTAGTGACTTTGAATATATTGGTTTATAAAGGTAATGTGCTAGGCTTGTGCACTCACTCTTTATTGTTCATTCAGTAATAGCTTGTTATGTCTAGGGGAGCGGAGAAACAGGTTTACTTACCTGATCCTCCGCTCCTCTTGGCAGATGACAGTCCCCCCATGCTCTGGCAGTGGATTGTCCCTCAGGGTCAGGGTCATGTCCGATGCAGGCCTATGGACTCTGCTTTTGTCTTGAGTACGTTAGGACCCTAGACTGCTGGACGTGGGGGAGAAGAAGTTGTGGTGACCAGTTTAGCTGTGGGGAGGAGCAGAAGATCAGGTAAGTAAATATCCTTTGATCCCCTCTAGACCAATACAAGCAGTTAACCCTTCAGTGCAGCCACAGCCCCACTGCAAGGGAAAACATTTTTAGTCATCAGAGTTAGGCTTTACAGGCTGCTAGTCACATTTCCTGTTGACCTAGTTCTGTTTGGACTGGCAATACAAACTAGTGCTGTCTTTTCAAACGTTGTCCTGTCTGAAAACCACGTGTTAATCGTTTACTGTTCACAATTCAAAAAAGAGAAACTTAAAAGATAATTAACCTTCATATACGGAAAGGCTTCTTCACAGTAAGAGTTGTTAAAATGTGAAATAGACCCTCTCAACAACTAGTACAAAAATTTATAGATTCACCATAGATTGTTAATCCAGGGAATATCTAATTATCTGATTGCCTTCAGGGGATCAGAAAGGATTCCCCCCCCTCCCACTTGAGCAAATTGGACCATGCTTTATATGGTTTATTTATTTATTTTGGCTTTCTTTGGATCAACTGTGGGCATAGGGTTCTGTATATGGATGTTTTCTATTTAATTAGGCATTTACTTTTTTATTTTTGGGTTGAACAAGATGGACTTGTGTCTTTTTTTAACCTGATTAACTATGTAACTATAAACAGGCAAAGTTCACCTTGAAGCCTTGCAGAAATACTGCCAATGTTTACATTCCTACTTCCTGACGTATTTTCGGAACATGGGCTACATCAAAATGGGCCCTTATTCTCTTTCTTTGAGGACAACTAAAGTGATAATCTCTTTAGCTGTCCAGAAAGAAGGAGCTACGGTGGCCATTTTGCAATTGCACTGCTGTATTTTAGGAGAAATCCATTACAAACGGTTGTCTTTACGAGTTACTACTTAGGCACATGTAACATTTTTAAATGTTCCTTAAAAAATAGCAAATCTTACATTTTTGAGTCTAAGCCCACTGAAAATGAAAGACAAGTCATAACATAATACGGACTCTGTAAAATTGTGCTCTGTTTAGGGTGTCTGGATTCCAATGAAGGATGACTAAAGCCTGGTACACACCTGCCAAATGTAGGCAGAATATCGACTGGGATCGTCCAATTTCAATAGAAACCGGCCAGGCCAACATTCAGCCCGTGTGCACGGCAGCTGGTCCAACAGAAGCTGGCCTCTTGGTCAGCTTTTGTCAAAGGCTCATCATGACCTAAAAGGTCTGCCGACCGGCTCCTAATCAGCACTCTCAGGCGATGGCTAAGAGAGCACTGACCGGAGTGTTCTTGCGGGGGGCGGATATGTTAGTACAGCGGCGCCAACCTGGGCTGTCAGGTTTTTTTGTTCAACCCGCTGGGTTGAACGAAAAAAAAAAAAAAACTAGCAGTGTGTACGAGGCTTAACTCCTAAAATAAGGGTTGAATTATTTACAATAGGCATATAAATACATTAACCACTTTACCGCTGAGTACCGTAGTACTACTGAGGCAAAGTGGCTCTTGTAGGTCTGACGACGTAGACCTACGTCGCCAGACTCCTCCCCCTGTAGGCGGCGCTCGCGCGCTGCCGGAGGCGCGCTCCCGCTGTTTTCATTCACAGCGGGAGTCGGGCCAGGGGAGGAGCAGCGGCGATCGCCGTTGCTCTGCCCTGATCGTCGGGGAATCCAGTTTGGAGATCCGCCCGCCTGTGTAAACAGAGCGGGCCGATCTCCTCAGTGACAGGGAGTGACAGATAGGAGTGTTCAGCATAGCTGAACATCCGATCTGTCCCTGGCTCACTCAGTCACCTCCCCCCCCCCCACACGTTAGTAAGCACCAGGCATACATTAACTCCTCCCTCTCCAATAAAATTAACCCCTTCCCTGCCAGTGTCATTTTTACAGTAACAGTGCATATGTATAGCACTGATTACTGTAGTAATGTCACTGGTACCCCCAAAAGTGTCAAAAATGTCAGTCAAGGGTCCGATCTGTTCGCCGCAATGTCGCAGTCCCGCAAAAAAAATCGCAGATCGCCGCCATTACTCGTTAAAAAAAAAAACACCAAAAAATGACATAAATCTTTCCCTTAGTTAGTAAACGCAATAACTTTTGCGCAAACCAATCAAAATGAGCTTATTGTGATTTTTTTTACCAAACATGGGTAGCAGAAAACAAATTGGCCAAAAATTTTAAAAAAAATTGGTTTTTACATCTTTTTTGGGGGGAATTTCATATAAAAAAATGTTAAAAATATTGTTATTTTTTCAAAATAAACGCTCTTTTTTTGTTTATAGCGCAAAAAGTAAAAATCGCACAGGTGATCAAACACCACCAAAAGAAAGCTCTGTTTGTGGGGAAAAAAGGACGTAAATTTTGTTTGGGTATGGTATCGCATGACCGCGCAATTGTCAGTTAAAGTTGCACAGTGCCGAATCGCAAAAAGTGGCCCAGACGTAAGACAGCAAAATGCTCTAGTGGGAAAGTGGTTAAAGTTACAGATAAGGAAATTGGGCAAAACTATGGGGAAGGAGATGGACAAGGGAAAGGAGGGAGGGGTCTGTCTGTTATATCACACACATCCTCACTGAACCTCTTATACCAGGGCCCTTTTTATCCAGAATTGAGACCCACATCCCAGCTGAGGGTTAGTAATTGCAATCAGTTAAGATCTCTTAAACCAGGGATCCTCAAACTACCGCCCTCCAGCTGTTGCGGAACTACACATCCCATGAGGCATTGGTAAATTCTGATATTCACAGACATGACGAGGCATGATGGGAATTGTAGTTCCTGAACAACTTGAGGGCCATAGTTTGAAGACCCCTATCTTAAACCAAAGGTCATAACATTTCGTTCCTGTCCAAGGCTTAGATTTGAATTCTTCATCAGATGTCCACATGATCTCCCAGTCCAATCCATCCCTCCACTATCAGTAACCCTATTGGCCAGGTGTGGAGGATGAGGTGGCTCTAGTTAGATGTTATGCATTTATCTAGCCCTCTTTGATGTTGGCTAGTTTTGCAAACACCCTTTTGCGATTCTTCTAGAGAAGCCATATTTTAGTTCATGTAAAAAACTGCACTGATATAAATTTTTATTGAATATTACAAGGTCTTAAACTTTAAGACTGCAGAGTTCTGGAACATGTCATACCTTGCTAACACACAAAGGTGAGTTTATACTGCACAAGGCACGTGGCATGCAGACTCTTACTATGGGCATGATTACTCCCTTTTATACCTGCTCAATCCATTTTGACCCCCAACCATGTTCTCAGTTTTCCTTGTATACAGTACAAGTATTATTGTACATTTTCTCTCTTGAAGTCTTAAAGCTTCCTTGTTTATATGCAATGTCACCATTGTTTTGTACAATTTGTTTCATTGTACAGAGAAGATGTCTTATCTTTATTACAAAGAGTTTGTGACTTTCACTCTCATGGGCTAATACACACATTTCCCTTAGGTTCTAATGCTGACGTGTTCAGAGTTTATTAGACATTAAAAAAAAAAAAAAAACATGTGTATTGAGATACTAGTAATTCATAGAATTTCTGTTCTCTAAGATCCCTAAGATTTCAATACAGCATAAATTATTTTACTGGCAAAAAATGTAGAAAAGGCAGATAGTTGCGTAGTTGTGGCCAGTAATTCTCTATTTAAGACCTTATTAGGATTAAGGGTAAGGGTTCCTTGCCTACCCTCTCAAAGCATAAACCAGCTATTCTTGTAATGGGGAAGCACTTGAGGTTGGATCCTACATCAGTGGCTCATTAGGCATGGAGAAATGGTAGAAGAAAAACAGAGCAGTCCGTTATTCTTTAGACTCTAATCTTGGCTACTCATACTTATGTGTAGCTACTCATACTTAGCTGTGATGCCTGCTGGCAGGATTCATTGGTAAAGCTTTATGAAAAGTGCCCTCTTCTGCTTGTCTATTTGTTCCCATCAGACTGTGGATGTATTTCTCTACCTAAAGCTATGGGTCACTCTACCAGTATCAAGTAATTGTGGGCTGAAGTAAAACTTTATACTAGATGGCATCAAGGTGTGTTTGGAAACCCACTCCTATTCAATAATATTAGGTGTTGGCCATGGGCATCTGTAAGACCCAAGGTCTCCAGGAACTGGTACATTGTGCTACTTTGAACAGTTGACTACTATGGACAGAGAGGGTAGAGGGTGGAGAACTGTGGCAATCAATGCAAGTTTATAGTCTCCTCAAGTTAACTACACCAACCTGCCAATCAGTTCAATCCAACTCAAAATGCTCATTTCAATCACCTGTCATCTCCACTCTATGAGTAGCTTCCACGATGACCCGTTGCCTACATGTACAGTATCTCACAAAAAGGAGTGCAACCCTCACATTTTTGTAAATCTTTTATTATATATTTTTATGTGACACTGACAACACTGAAGAAATGACACTTTGCTGCAATGTAACATAGTGAGTGTACAGCTTGTATAACAGTGTCAATTTGCTGTCCCCACAAAATAACTCAAAACAGCAATTACTGTCTAAACCACTGGCAATAAAAGTGAGTACCTAAGTGAAATGTCCAAATTGGGTCCAAAGTGTCAATATTGTGTGGCCACCGTTATTTTCTAGCACTGCCTTAACCCTCTTGGGCATGGAGTTCACCAGAGCTTCACAGGTTGCCACTGGAGTCCTCTTCCACTCCTTCATGACGACATAAGGGAGCTGGTGGATGTTAGAGACCTTGTACTCCACCATCTTCCCTTTGAGGATGCCCCACAGATGCTCAACAGGGTTTAGGTCTGAGGACATGCTTGGCCAGTCCATCACCTTTATCCTCAGCTTTTTTAGCAAGGCAGTGGTCATCTTGGAGGTTTGTTTGGGGTCGTTATCATGTTTGGAATACTGCCCTGGGGCCCAGTCTCCAAAGGGAGGGGATCATGCTCTGCTTCAGTATGTCACTGTACATGTTGGCATTCATGATTCCCTCAATGAACTGTAGCTTCCCAGTGCTGGCAGCACTCATGCAGCCCCAGACCATGACACTCCCACCACCATGCTTGACTGTAGGCAAGACACACTTGTCTTTATATTCCTCACCTGGTTGCTGCCAAACACGCTTGACACCATCTGAGCCAAATAAGTTTATCTTGGTCTCATCGGACCACAGGACATGGTTCCAGTAATCCCAGTCCTTAGTCTGCTTGTCTTCAGCAAACTGTTTGCGGCTTTCTTGTTCATCATCTTTAGAAGAGGTTTCCTTCTGGGACGGCAGCCATGCAAACCAATTTGATGCATTGCGCAGCGTATGGTCTGAGCACTGACAGGCTGACCTCCACCCCTTCGACCTCGGCAGCAATGCTGGCAGCACTCATACGTCTATTTCCCAAAGACAACCTCTGGATATGACGCTGAGCACGTGCACTCAACTTCTTTGGTCGACCATGGCGAGGCCTGTTCTGAGTGAAACCTGTCCTGTTAAACAGCTGTATGATCTTGGCCACCGTGATGCAGCTCAGTTTCAGGGTCTTGACAATCTTCTTTTAGCCTAGGCCATCTTTATGTAGAGCAACAATTCTTTTTTTTAGATCCTCAGAGAGTTCTTTGCCATGAGGTGCCATGTTGAACTTCCAGTGACCAGTATGGGAGATTGAGAGCGATAACACCAAATTTAACACACCTGCTCCCCATTCACACCTGAGACCTTGTAACACTAATGGATCACATGACACCGGGGAGGGAAAGTGGCTAATTGGGCCCAATTTGGACATTTTCACTTAGGTGTGTGCTCACTTTTGTTGCCAGCAGTTTAGATATTAATGGCTGTGTGTTGAGTTATTTTGAGGGGACAGCAAATTTACACTGTTATACAAGCTGTACACTCACTACTTTACATTGTAGCAAAGCGTAATTTCTTCAGTGTTGTCACATGAAAAGATAAAATAAAATATTTACAAAAATGTAAAGGGGTGTACTCACTGTTGTGAGATACTGTATATGTTGCACTTTACCCCTGCCCTTCTTACATAAATGCCATAGCCTCTCATATTTGATGCAACCTCAATGGCCCCGCCTGAGGCTTTAGGTGGTAGTAATTCCAAATCAAGGTGTCAACTTGCATCCTTTTTGGATATAACAAAGTTTCCATTCCTGTAATAAAATGATACGCAACGCTCATAAAAGATATGTAACAATCACGCTGAAGAGCTCATAAAGAAAGAAAGTAAAAGATCTCACGCATTATGCCGATTTGCATACCAATGGCCACAATGGTGGAGGGACCAGCACAGCTGTGTTTTGAAGTGCGATTGAAAAGAACAGAATTGAAAGTTCTATGCAGCAGCATTCCACGCGAGCATCCCGTCTTTGTTTAGTAAACTAAATTGTGAAGGAGAGCGCTTGCCTCTTTTGTGCGCGAGCTGGGAAATACGCCTACCTCACTTACTTGGCCGCATTATCTTAATAATATCGGCTTCTTTTTTTTCCCTCTCTCTCTGTACAGCATATACAATATATATTAGCGTGCTGGATTGTGGAATAACGGAAGCAAAGCTTATATTCATGGGCCCATTTGCATACTCAAACCCAGATTGAGCTTTGATGCCACACAGCTGTGATATGACTGCACCAAATTTAACATCTGCTAGGAAAATAAAAGCCCAGAAAAATAAAAGGAATTAAGCCTCTCTATCGTATTGACTTCTGCATTATATACATATTTTTCCTAAATTTATATTAATACAGTTAAATAAATGGGGGTATCAGGAATTCTTGATAGGGGAAGAATTAATAGTTAAAGAGAACCTGCCATTTTGCAGTAAACACTGTTCTGCAAAGGAGAGGAAAGTCAGAAGTTACAGAGTGTGAGATTGAGATGTTGTCATCCTCAATGGATGGCAGTGCTAGGAGGTTAGGTTGAAAGAGAGTTAGGGTTTCAAGGCATCTATGCTCTCCTAAGAAGATGATCATAAACAAGATGGAGCTATACGATACCAGAAGGAGACATTTTCTAATCTCTCTCTATTCTCTCTTCACAACAGGATATCAGAAGAAGACTGTTGCTAGGCTACTACTATCACCTTGTTCTTTTTCAGGTTAAAGGCAAGCCCCACCATGACAAGATGTATATATACAGATAATGATGAGGGTGTAGAAGAGATGGCTTGAGTTTAGGTTAACATTTTAAAAATACATTTAAATATTTATTATAGTAAGCAATGATCTTATTTACATAACCCTCTTCCAGCCAGTAGCAATATCACGAGTATTATAGGATGATAGTTCCACTTTAAGATAAACGGCTGGCCCCAAAAATACAGCTAAAAAGTGACCCAAAAACTGTATTTTGGAGATTTGATTCTAATATTCAAAATCAAAATATTTAATGATAAAGGCAAAATAACAAGTTCCCTCACAGCTGCTAATACCTACTGCAGCCTAGGAATACAACCATAACCATGAGGGTGTAAAAGAGATGGCTTGAGTTTAAGTTAACATTTTAAAAATACATTAAAATATTTATTAAAGTAAGCAATGATCTTATTTACGTAACGCTTTTCCATTTGCAATATTACAATCATTATAGAATGATAGTTCCCCTTTAAGATAAATAGCTGGCCCCAAAATACAGCTAAAAAGTGACCCAAAAACTGTATTTTGGAGATTTGAGTTTAATATTCAAAATCAAAGTATTTATTGATAAAGGCAAAAGAACAGGTTCCCTCACAGCTGCTAATACCTACTGCAGCCTAGGGTGACAATCATAACCATGATGGTGTAGAAGAGATGAGTTTAGGTTAACATTTTAAAAATACATTAAAATATTTATTATAGTAAGCAATGATTATCTTATTTACGTAACCCTTTCCCATTTGCAATATTACAATTATCCCCTTTAAGATAAATGGCTGGCCCCAAAATATAGCTAAAAAGTAACCCAAAAACTTTTTTTTTTTTGAGATTTGATTTTAATATTCAAAATCAAAATACCGGTATTTAATGATAAAGGCCAAGTAACAGGTTCCCTCACAGCTGCTAATACCTACCGCAACCTAGGGTGACAACCATAACCATGACGGCGTAGAAGAGATGGCTTGAGTTTAGGTTAACATTTTAAAAATACATTAAAATATTTATTACAGTAAGCAATGATCTCATTTACGTAACCCTTTTCCATTCGCAATATTACAATTATTATAGGATGATAGTTCCCCTTTATGATAAATAGCTGGTCCCAAAATACAGCTAAAAAGTAACCCAAAAACTTTTTTTTTTTGAGATTTGATTTTAATATTCAAAATCAAAATATTTAATGATAATGGCCAAGTAACAGGTTCCCTCACAGCTGCTAATACCTACTGCAGCCTAGGGTTACAACCATAGCCATGACGGTGTAGAAGAGATGGCTTGAGTTTAAGTTAACATTTTAAAAATGCATTAAAATATTTCTTAGTAAGCAATGATCTTTTTTACGTAACCCTTTTCCATTTGCAATATCACGAGTATGATAGGATGATAGGATGATATTTCCCCTTTAAGATAAATGGCTGGCCCCAAAATACAGCTAAAAAGTGAGCCAAAAATGGTATTTTGGAAATTTTAATTTTCAAAATCAAAATATACAATGATAATACCTACTACCTACCTAATACCTACTGCAGCCTAGGGTGATTACCAAACCAATGCGGGCGTAGAAGAGATGGCTTGAGTTTAGGTTAACATTTTAAAAATATATTAAAATATATATTATACTAAGCAATGGTCTTATCTAACCAATTCTATTTGCAATATCATTATTACTATAGGGTGATAGTTCCGCTTTAAGATAAGTGGCTGACTCCAAAATGCAGCTAAAAAGTTACCTAAAAATGTAATTTTTGAGATTTGATTTTGATTTTCAAAATATTCAATGGGAAAGACAAAAGAACAGGTTC
Organism: Pelophylax lessonae; assembly: GCF_965119305.1. Classification (NCBI taxonomy): domain Eukaryota; kingdom Metazoa; phylum Chordata; class Amphibia; order Anura; family Ranidae; genus Pelophylax; species Pelophylax lessonae. The sequence goes on from NC_138773.1 coordinate 286,751,429, forward strand.
TCCCACAGCTGCTAATACCTATTGTTCCCTTCACTCTTCCACCATCCTTTTGAGATGCTGGAATGAGAAGGACAAGTCATATGTAAGCAGCAAATCACAGTTTGAACCTATACCAGGGATAAGGACAGTGCTGGGTGCCTTGGCAGGCAATGATAAGCACTCACATTGTTATGTGGGAGTAAGAGAAGTGAGCCATATATTTCCCATGCTGGGAATTACCAGGTATGTCATTAACTGTGGCTCTCACAGGTGAACAAAGCAAAGGGAAGGTAATTACTGCACTGATAGCTGAAATATGTGTTAATTGTCTTACCTATTGAAAAATGTAATTTTGTTTAGCCAATTTTCCAATCTAGACATCTCTGCCAGAGCCAGAATGCGGCCTCACTTTTCTCCAGCAGTTAAAGGATAACAAATCCCATTAACAAACATGTAGTCTATTGCAGCTTACAGTCAGGGCTGCCATTAGAAATGACGGGGTCTCGTACAGCCTTCCTGACAGAGCGCCCCCCAAATTACAAAAATTACAATGTTGTAATATTTTGTTTCATTTTTTAAATTTTTTTTACAATTTAACTTTTTTTTCTTTATTTTTTACATTTTTAAATTATTTTTTACTATTTTTTTTCACAACACTGTTTGGATGAAATATCAGGTGCCTAAATAGACCCTAACATCTCACCTTTGAGACAGAAAAAGGAACTGAGGACATAGATTCTTTGATTCCTTTGTAGACTCAGTTGCATTAAGGATTAATGAACAGGAGACAGAGACTCACGCTAACTTATAAACTAAAACTGAAGCATAGTAAACATAGTTTACTATGCTTAGTTATGAATGGACACAGGAGTGATCTGTACTGTACTGTCTCCAATTCAGAAAAAGGAGGGGCCGGAAAATTTCAAATTTACCAGAACCGTCCCCCACTCTCTATCCGCCTGTGCGCCAGAATCTGCAAGAGAGAGGGACAGCGGCGGCACTGTGGGGGGACGAAGAGGAGCCCAGGCACACAGGTGGGAATCAGATGTGGGCAGCACAGGGAGAGGGATTGGTGTGACGGAATGGGAGGACAAGTACAGAACAATGCATTGTGTCTGTGTCTCTCCCCATTATTAAAATTGTATTATACAATTAAAAAAAAAAAGTAACCATTTTTTATATTTTTTAATTTATTTTTACAAGTTTTTCTAAAACACTGTGGGGGGGGGGGGGGTGGATGAAATATCAGGTGTCTTAACAGACTCCTAACATCTCACCTTTCAGACAGAGGAAAGAATTGAGAACACAGATTTTTTTGATTCCTTTGTAGACTCAGTTGCACTGAAGATGAATGAACAGGAGACAAAGACTCCTGTTCATTCATAAACTGAAGCATAGTAAACACAGTTTACTATGCTCAGTTATGAATGGACACAGGAGCGATCCATACCATTTGCTTACTGTATCCAATTCTGAAAAAGAAGGGCCGGTAAATTACATATTTACCAGCTCCTTCCCCCATTCTCCATCTGTCCGTGCGCCTGCATCAGCCGGCGGGAGAGGGAAGACGGCAGCACTGCGGGGGGAGGGAGGGCCTAGGCACACAGGTGGAATCAGATGTAAGCAGCATAGGGAGGGGGATTTATATAGCGGAAGAGGAGGACAATTAAAGAAAAATGCATTGTGTCTGTGTCTCTCTCTCCAGCAGCTGAAAGCCAGAAGGAGGGAGAGGGGGGAGAAATCAGTTTTTAGCTGCTGGAGGAAGAGACACATACACAGTGCATTGTTCTGTAATTGTCCTTCCTCCCACTATACCTATATCTGTACTGTCCGGGCTCCCCTATGTGCCCGGGCCCACTATAGGAGGCCTGGTGGTAGCCCCCTAGTGGTGGCCCTGCTTACAGTCCTTAAATGTGGTGGCTGCAATAGTCTTTTTTTTTCAAGCACATTTTCAGAAAATACCTGCTAATCTTGCTAGAAATGCAGCATCCTTGTCACTTTCTGTGATCTTAACTAAATAATATATTTCGTCCTATCCATCTTCTGTAAACTACCAATTGCTTGGTCCACCATGCAATAGAGATAAAAAGATATAGACATGTTTGGAGTCCATATCAGGAGAGAAACCTAAGGTGACAACTATGCCCCTCTGCTTAGATACGGTGGATAAATGATCCCTGGACAGGAAGTGTATAAGCAAAGGAAACTTGAAAAAAGAAAACAAATAGCGCCACAACACCAACAGTTAGCAAGCACCAATATACGTTTTGTGTTTAAGTTCAGATACACTTTACAGCTTGGCCAAGGAATGCCCTAAATTGTAGTTAGTGAAGGAGCAAAAACATACTGATGAGGTCAACCCTTGCTCTCCCCTCCTAACAACCAGCTCCAAGTCTGAACCATGCTATGCAAGGAACTGAAAAAATTCTACAATTAGGACAGAAAGAGATACTATTTAATTAGAAATACATTTAGTTCTATGTTATTCCTAACAATAATCCTCTCTTTTGCTTCCTCTTTGTCTACTAAATACACAAGTGAAATAGTTTTCTTCTCTGGTAATTCCCAAAAAAATACAAAGAAACAACACAATAGCAGGTAATGTAGGATGACTCACTGGTAATAATGAGAAGTTAAGAATATTAAAATATCATTATTTATTACAAAATAGCATAAAATCTCCAAACAGAGGGTATTACAAAAAATATTAATTAAAAAACTCAAAATAATTCCCTTTTCCTTATAGTATATCAATGTCACATGTTACAACGTGTCAACGTTTTTCACGGTCTCAAGTCGCTTTTTCAGGACTTTATATTCACCTATGGCATAGTTCTTGGAAGAGCTTACATTGATTTTAAGGATTCTTCCTCACTTTGATTTTTTTTACCTTCCACTCCTAATGGTACGAGTTCCTTTATACAGGTTTTACATAATGGACAAAAGACAATGGAGCACCACTCTAAGTGCAATATGTTTAAAGGTTGGTGAATTTATTAAGACAATTGGTAACTCACGAGCAGAACACGTTCACACCCTTGAAAATCGCAATATATGTTGTTTATGGCCTCACTTGCCCTTGCGGCCTACTTTATGTTGGCCGAACTATTAGAACTCTTTGTGCCCACTTCGAGGAACACAGAAGATTTGTAGAAAAGGGTACTGAAAAAGGTGCTATGAAGCATAGTATTCCCAGGCATTTTGCTACTACATACCAAGGACTAGTGATGAACCGAACACTCCCCTGTTCGGTTCGCACAGAACATCTAGAACATGGGAAACTCCATTAAAGTCTATGGGACACAAACATGAAAAATCAAAAGTCCTAATTTGAAAGGTTTAAATACAAGTTATTGGCCCAAAAAAGTGTATGGGGACCTGGGTACTGCCCTGGGAGACATGAATCAATGCAAACAATTTTTTTTAAAACAATAGTTTTTACAGGAGCAGTGATTTTAATAATGCTTAAAGTGAAACAATAAAAATGAAAAATTCCTTTAAATATCGTGCCTGGAGGGCCTGTAAAGTAGCGCGTTTGTACAATGTTTGTAGTCTGCTGCAGCAATACTGACATTTCTAAAGGAAAAAATGTCATTTAAACTTGCTCGTGGCTGTAATGTATTGTCGACTCCCGGCAATACAAAAAAAAAAAAAAGAAAATGTGTGGGGTCCCCCCAAAATCCATACAAGGCCCCTTGGGTCTGGCATGGATTTTAAGGGGAACCCCATGTCAACATGTCAAAAAAAAAAAAGGCGTGGGGTTCCCCCTAAAATCTCTACCAGATTCTTATCTGAGCACACAGCCTGGCTGACCAGGATGGGGGTGGGGGCGAGCGAGCGCCCCCCCCTGCTGAACCATACCAGGCCACATGCCCCACCCCAAAACAACTTGTCCTCATGTTGATGGGGACAGGGGTTTCTTCCAGACAACCGTGGGCTGTGGTTGTGGGGGTCTGCGGGGGGAGGCTTATCGGAATCTGGAAGCCCCCTTTAACAAGGGCTTTTGACCTTTTAGGAACGTTTCAAGCATTTGTGCGAGAGGGAGACTTTTTGGATTTACACCCTCAATTCTCTTACTCCCCATGGGTTGAATGAAGAGATTGAGATCAGTTCCATTATCCAGTTGTTCATTTCCATGCATGGTGGCTTTTCCCTGTCCCCTGTTTATAATGTGTTATATTGTTAATCATGTCACTCATAGTTACATTACTTTAGGTCTGACACAACTCAGGAATTTTGTGATTTTCCTGGGTGAATTTTCTTTAATTTCACCATTCCCCACCCTATATTCTTTACTTGTGTTTTCTGCTCCTTCCCCATTGCAGTATGTCCATTCACCTGTACACACACATGCATATACACATTTATTCAAAATATATATATTTTTTTAATATATAATTATTACTATCATGTATTTATCTGTATTTACACACACGCGTGCGTGGAGATGTCAGCATGCGCATGTGTGGACACGCTTGTTTGCACTCGTACTCAGCATGGGTGTGTGTACACGTGTGTGCATGTGATGTGTCCGCATCTGCATGCGATGTGTACCATTTCCACAAAGTTGTTTTTTTTAATATCCGTAATCATATATTTTTATTTATGTTATACATATTTATTTATATATTAATTTCATATATTTTATATATATATATATATATATATATATATATATATATATATATATATATATATATATATATATATTTTTATATGTTGTTTTGCTCTAAATTCATTTTTCTATATTTGCATTTCTAACTTGCATTTTATATTTCTTTTTTTAATATGTCCAATATTTACTTTGTGTAGAACAGCGATATAAGCGTGGCTTCTCCCATTCCTGCCCGCTCTCTCCCTCCCATTCCCCCTCCTCTTCCTACATGTTACTCCGCCCCTGTGACTACTAATACAGGTGGTGCGGCATTACCCTATGAGCTTTGAGAATGGAGCTGTGGGTGGCTCTGAAACGTGCTAGCCACGCCCCTCCTGCCCCCTGTACTGACATCACATCCGACCAGGAACTCGGCGGCTTGTGTCTTTTGTTCTGTGGAGTGTCGGGCCGAAAGCTCCCTGCTTCGTCTTGTACCTGCTCAGATACATCTGGCGTTATACTCCCTCCCAGTCACACAGCCGTACTGTCCCCTGGAAGGGTCTGACATGAGCTCCATATTTTTACTTCCTGTAAGTTACCAATTGTTTTAATTCATTTACCAACTTTTAAACATATTGCACTTAGATGCTGCACTTATATGCTGCCTAGAGATTCCTTCATCTCCTGTGAGCTGCCTTCTATCTGTAAAGACTAAAAATATAAAAGAAAGCAGGCGCAAGCACCTAGTGCATTACCCTTGGACACCTTTAAAATTTTTAATTAGAATGCTAAAAACATTTTCACAAACATGAAGAGCAAAAATCGCAAAGAATAAGTCTACCTCGATGTGAAAAGAGCATATAAGGAGCGCTGACGTGTTTCGGGAGACACACTCCCTTCCTCAAAATTTTAAAGGTGTCCAAGGTTAATTCACTAGGTGCTTGCGCCTCCTTTCTTTTATATTTTTAGTCTTTGGAGTTTCCCCATCTGAGTAGAGCAGCACTCCTATAATTTTCATTGGAGTGAGCACTTGGGTCATTCAGTTGTTTGAAGAACTGCCTTCTATCTATGTTTAAATCAGCTGCACTCAGCCTGCTGTCCATGCTACACTTTCATCGCCTAGGCTGTCGTTTTGCATCCTGTGTCTCATCCACCCATGCGCTATCTACTATTCATTGTTTTTTACATGATGAATGTTGTTTATAGATGTGTCTATGCATTACTGTAATGTTATTGTATATTCTTCCTTTTTTTTATTTCTAGAACCAATGTAATCTATTCAAAGAACTATTTTCTATATGAATATAAAGATCTGAAGGAGCGGCTTGAGACCACGAAATGTGTTGACAATGAAACATGTGACCATAATATATGGAAGAAAGAATTCTTTTACTGTATTTTTTGATCAATATTGTTTGTAATACCCACTGTTGGAAGATTTTATGCTATTTTTGTAAACAATGATGATATTTTAGTATATTCAGCTTCTCATTATTACCAGTGAGTCATCCTAGATTACCCACTATTTTGTAGTTTCTTTGGTATTTTGCTTTTGAGTTGGTGAGTCACACATTGGTCTTTTCCATATATATATATATATTCGAATAGTGTTGTAATTCTAAAAAAAATACCTTTTGGTTTTCGGGTGAAACAAAGAGAAAAAAAAGACGGAAAAAAGAAAACAAATGCAGCCACCATATCTAGGCATGTGTGAGTTGCAGTATATTACATTTTTGTTCTCAGGTTTAGATACATTTTAAGGATGTTTTTGAAGAAGAATTCCAGATATGGATATTTTTACATTGATGCAGCTTGGACCAATGCTAACTCTGCATATACCATACCTGTGGGATCCCTCTAAAACCTGGAAGTCACTGTAATAGGCATAGCTTCTGCAGGGGTCTCCACCTGATGTGCCAAGCAGCTGCCCTGATGCATTCTGGACACACGAGGCCGGCTGCTCGACATGGGCACCATTAAGAGATCGTTTTGCATTCTCTCAATGAATGCAAAGAGTTCTTTGATTGGATAAGGTGAAGAGGCAGGGAGGTGATGTCATGCTCTCCACCTCATCCAATCATAGAATGCTTTCTATTCATTGGGAAAATTCCGTGCCCAGTGGCTGATCGCCTGCATTCACAATGCAGCAGAACAGCTGCTCAATGCAGGACCGGGAAGCTAGGGCAGGCCACTGTAGTAGTAATAGTACCCATGACAGTGATTTCTAGCTTCTAGAAGGATTCCATGGGTATGGTATATACATTGTTATATTGGTGCAAGATGGAACAATGTAACAATATAAAAATATCTATACCTGGAAGTCTAAAGGTATACATACCTGAATTAAATGTGGGTAATTTGAATCCCCATACAGCTCTGCTTGTAGTGTATTACTAAGTTTGCTGGCTAGAATAAAACTAATTGAAAAATATCAAATGTACCCTTGATTTACACAGTCGTGTGCCTCACCCTTCCATCTTTGTCTCCCTTATGTCGCCAACTTTTTATAATCACTACTAGAGACACTGCCAATTTAAAGGCACATCTATTCAGAAATTACCTTAGATGTCAACTCCACCCACCACATTAACCACTTGACCTTCAGAAGATTAACCCCCCCCCCCCCCCCCCTCCTTTCATGACCAGGTCATTTGTTGCAATACGGCACTGCGTTACTTTAACTGACAATTGCACGAGCATGTGGCGCTGTACCCAAATAAAATTTATGTCAATTTCAACCACAAATAGAGCTTTCTTTAGGTGGTATTTGATCACCTCTGCGTTTTTTTATTGTTTGCACTATAAACAAAAAAAGACAAACAATTTTGAAAAAAAAAACTATCATTTTTACTTTCTGCTATAAAACCAATCCAAAAAAAAAAAAAAAAATTCTTCATAAATTTAAGCCAGTATGTATTCTTCTATGAGTTTTTGGTAAAATAAATCCCAATGAGCGTATATTGATTGGTTTATGCAAACATTATAGCATCTACAAACTATGATATATATTCATGGATTTTTTCTTTCTTTTTATACTAGTAATGGCAGGGATCAGACACTAACTTACACTTTGTGGGAACCAGTGACACTAATACAGTGATCAGTGCTAAAAATATGCACTGCACTGTACTAATGATAGTGGCTGGGAAGGGGTTAAACATCTAGGACGATCAAAGGGTTAACTGTGTGCCTAGCCAGTGTTTTTGTTTACTGTAAGTGCTGCTTTTACTAGTGGAATGGATGGGTTTTATTACCTGCTTTGCAGGAATCCATCACTTCCCCCTGTCAGAACAGAGATCTGTCGTATTTTACCGACAATCAGCAGGTGACGGTGGACATCCGGTGCTCAGCACCTGCAGATCGCGTTCTGATGTGATTAATCACAGCAGAAGCGACCCATCAGTGGCATTCATTCGCCCCCTGCAGGCGGAAGGAGAACAAACCTGTAGCAGGAAATATGCTATGCCTGATTTTGAAGCTGTTAAAGAGGAACTAAACTCTGGAGCTGTGCCAAAAATAGCAGGCAGAGGGTAGAGGACCAGTCACCAGTATTGTAAATAAAAAAGCAGGTGTGCTAAACTTATGTGGGTATACCAAAAATGGTATCCCGCTTGTGGATATTTCAACTTTCGCTGAGATATTACAAAATTGTGAAATTAATAATTGCCTATCTGATAACACTGTTATCCTCACACAAGGAGCAGTACATCTAATCAAATAAAGTGATTCAAAATAAAATACATAACATGATCATATCACTAAAAGTGGTGACAGGAAGTAAGGAAAATGTGTACAAACTATTCCCTTATGTAAACGAGTGAATACAATTATTGAAGTACAAAAAAAGTCCAAAAAAGATCAATGGTGTATCTCCACAAGTTCCAAGTGATATCAAGTGACACAAACCACGGCAACTCAGTGTGCAATGACACCCACCACCTTAGCTGGACTGGCCCCTTACCGGAGCAAAGGAACTACATGGGCGAATAGTGCTGTTTTCCAGGTGAGAGAGATCATACCCAGGTGAAAAGGTAGATGAATGGTGAGAATACTCCTCTTATAAGGGAAGGATGTGCCTCTTACCAGACAACCAATGAATGTAAGCTGATTTCTAAGCTCCCCTGGGAGTAAATGTCTTCCTCTCTTGGTGGCCAATACCTGGATCAATCCCTTCTGGTGCCGATAACAAGGGCCCTCACAGGGTACCATGCAAAGAAAAAAGCCGACCAATAGTGCAGTACCTTCTAATCAATTTATTAAAAAAGAAAAGGGTGCACTTACATATGTCAACTTTACACAGAGCGAGGACAGGAACCGAGTAATTGGGAAGCTGCGGCCGCCTGCAGTGCGGTCCGCGGCGCTGAATCGTGATGGTGCAGCGCTCCTCTCTGATGCATTTCCTCCTAATGTGGGCGTCAACGGAGATCTCCATATACATACATACATACTTTAACTTATTTATAGTTTTTTATTATATTATAATTTATGATTTTTTGTTTCAAACTTTATCATACCCGAGATGTTATAAAGAAGAACGCACAGTAAAGAAAAAAATCATATGTAAATAGTTGGTTTGGGCAAACTAATTGTACCGCTTTCAGGACCTAAAATCTGAAAGAAACATACCGCCAGGGAGGTTAACAAATCTTTCCTTTTGTGTTTACATTCACTATATAAAATGTATGAGGTTCTGGAGTGGTTTGTAAGTGAAACTGATTTACTGGTGACACAGGAGGCAAATGGGGACAGTCCAGGAGTGGGCTCACTTTGGCTTCACGGTGTGACCGCATAGGTACACGTCTTAGACCAACTATGAACAAAATAATTCTATGGTAATAAATCCCCTTTAAGTGGATTGAAACATATTTCATATTCACTCAGATACAAACAACTGTTGTTTATAATTCTTAATGTCAAGATACTGAAGTGGAAAAAAAAAAACAGTCACATGATAGTCAGTCAGTAGGATGAAAAATAAATCAAAACTGCATTTTGCCAATCTGTACAGTGGGACATATTGGAATGTCACAGCCAATACTCTTTGGCTCGTGTGGTATTTTGCAAATGGAGCCAAAAACCCGTAGCAAACTTCATTCCCTGACAATATCTGATATTTCAAGTACAAAAATATTGTATATTTAGATAATTAACTGAATAGATCATATAACATTAAGTCAAAATATTACGCTCTAGTCAATATTGTTTAAAAAGACATTTCTTTGATTTTGACCCAGACATTATCAACATATGAAATTTGGAGTTCCAAGAAAGAATACATATTAATGACTAAATCTTATAACCAGAATGCTTATTGTGTATGTCCGAAATTTGCTGGACAATATATTTCTTAATTTGCTTACTAAGATATTTTATCTATAAGAAGATGCTAGTAGCTTGATACACCAGTTGGTGTCTAACTTCTCCAGGACTTCAGCGATAAACTCTGATCCTATCTCTCAATCTTTGTTTGCAGCTCTACCCTAATTTAAAACCATTTTGGTAAGGGGTGACGATACAGGTTAAATGGGGTTGATGGTCTATTGTTCACACAAGAGTACTAAAAACATTGTCATCTCATTTCAGACCTCCTTCTGGGAAACTAAAGATCTACCAGTGACCTCCACTCCACAAACAAATACAATTACACTACAAGTAAAGTGCAAGTGCCTCATGTTGCCTTTAAATACCTGAGTTTGTCTTAAAAATAGGTTCCTTTTGGTCTAGGGAGGTCCAATTTGTATACAGGGTCCCAACTCCCCCCCCTGACCCACCCGTTCTGGCACTAAGCTACACCCACTTTCATTCAACTGTTTATGGCCAGAGCTTCCTGCACCTTACAAGTAATATTAGTTTACAGCCCTTTGTGAAAGTAAACAGTTTATTTAAACATTACTTTATTTATAGTGTTCCACTTTAAAGGTCATGTCTACCCAAAGCTGTAAGCTCTGTTAAGATAGATGATGATGGGGTGAATCACACTGTGGCTTTCTAAAAATTCATAGGGATTACACCATTAGGGTTCACAAATCCCCATTGTCTGCTGTGTATAAAAAATAAAGAACACAAAACAATTGTGAAACATAAAGTGAGTGGTAAAGTGCTTGGTGCTTGGAACCATAAACTAACCGAAAGGTGAATACCTGATTTATGGTAGAGTCCATAAATCATGACTTTTCTTTTTGGTTGCTTTATAAATAATTAAGAGAAAACATTTGACACGGAGGATGATGGTGATGCTTGCAGCAGATAGGAATAATTAGTAACTTAGGTGCTGATGGATGTGTGCAGTTGGTCAGGAGAAACCAGAAACCGAGAGTAAAGCCTCGTACACACGCGTCGAAATTCGGTCGGGAATTTTCATCCGACGACCGATCCGCCGATTTTCGGCTTGTTAGTATGATGCTTCCGACAACCGACTCCAACTTTTCGGCCAAAAAAAATTCTGGTGTGCAGGCTATAAAATTGTTGTCCTCCGTCAAAACACGGCCGATTTTCGTGCAGTCAGTACAGATTTCGACAGGGAAAAATCTTATGAGCAAGACTGGGCATGCTCAGAGAAGAAAGAACACGAAGAAAGCAAACCAACACATGACATAACTTCTGAAGTAGAATTCTGTCCTGCGGAAAAATTTGTGTGCAGTCTAGGCACATTCCAACCA
>NC_138773.1:286767660-286787660 GCF_965119305.1 Pelophylax lessonae
AAAAATACCAGATTTCTACCCTTTGTTATGCTAAAGTAATAGCAGTTTGTCTGTGTCCATGTGCAAAGTAAAAGTGAATGGGAGTGACTTTTTTTTTTATCAGTCAGCTGCTGCACTAGCAGGGTTCTAATGAGGAAAGTGGCAGGGCCTGCATCCTTTTAGATGTGATTTTCCTTTAGGAGTATCTCACCGAAAACATTTTTTTTTTCTTTTTTTGCAGGGGATGCCGTCACTCTCCTTCCAGAACCTGGCTTCTCGCCCAAAGACCCCTTGCCACATGTGCCCTTGGCTTTTATACCTTATCCCATGATTCACCTCTTCTGTGTCAAAACCATGGGATAGATATCAAAGCATGTGTGTCACTGGCTGGGTATTGGACACAGTGGGGACACTCCCTCAGCCCAGATGAATCACACACAGGACACATGGAACAGGCCTAACTGTAAATCCTGCTCCCTGATCAGCAGAAAGCACATACCTTTAGCCTGTTATTCTGCTGATAAGCAGCCAGAATCAAAAACGATACTGCCTATCTAGCACCTGACTGGCAGGGTGCTATACACATGTAATAGGTGGGCATCAACCCCAAAAAGTCTAAATTATGTCAACAGACATTCAGATTTCTGTGATGTGATACTCTTCAGCACAGTTCATGAAACAAAAAAGAGTTAAAAAATACATTTCAAGGAGTCAGTGAAATAATCAGCCATAAATCAGTGTAAGTATCTTGAAAAACTGACCAAAACTTTGGCGTTGATTTACTAAAGCCAAAAAGTCTGCAAGAGCAGTTGCACCAGAGCTTAGTAAATGAGTAGAAGCTCTGCTGACTTCCATCATCCAATCATGTAACGGAAAAATTCAGGTTTTTTTTTTTCTTTTTTTTCCTTGCATGTTTGGGTAGTCTTTGCAAAGTGAAGCTTTACCTCATTTACTAAGCTCTGGAGCAACTGGATCCTTAAATGCCACAAAAGAGTGTGCAAAGATGCCTCATTTTGAAAACATATCAGCCAATCCTGAACACTTACCCAGTGATTTCCTTTGCTCGCTCTTCTTTTCTCTGTTCTCTGGTCCTGGATGTAACAGTTCTGAACTCACGGATTTACGAACGCTAATTCCCAGCAGTGGATGTGACGGCCTTGTTTCCTAAAAGACATACATTGTAGAAGGATTTGAACCACTTCTGGACCAGAAGATTTCCCCCCTTAATGATCAGGCCATATCTTGCGATTCGGCACTGCGTTATTTTAAAGGACAATTGTGCAGTCGTGCGGTCGTACCTAGAAAAGAAAATGGATGTCCTTTTTTTCCCACAAATAGAGATTTCTTTTGGTGGTATTTGATCACCTGTGCAATTTTTATTTTTTTGCGCTATAAACAAAAAAAGAGCGAAAATTCTGAAAAAAAAAACTGTTCACATTCTGCTATATAACATTCCCAAAAAAAAAAATTGTAAAAATCAAAATTTTGTACCATTTTAGGCCAATTTGTTTTCTGCTACATATTTTTTTTGTAAAAAAAACCCCCCAATAAGTGTATTTTGATTGGTTTGCACAAAAGTTATCGCGTCTAATAACTACGGGAAAGATTTATGTCATTTTTATTGTTTTTTTGTTACTAGTAATGGCAGCGATCTGCGATTTTTAGCGGGACTGCGACTTTGTGGTGGACAGATCGGACCCCTAACTGACATTTTTGACACTTTTGGGGGGACCAGTGACACTACTACAGTAATCCGTGCTAAAAATATGCACTGTTACTGTAATAATGACACTGGCAGGGAAGGGGTTAACATTGGGGGTGATCAATGGGTTAAATGTGAGCCTAGGGAAGTGATTCTAACTGTGGGTGGGGGGGGGGGGGAAATGTGGCTTGTGAAATGATCATAGAGACATGTGATCCTATATAGAAGGATCAAAGGGGCTCTGTGATAATTCCAGGGAGAAGAACAGTCAGCTGTGTTTACAACAGCTGACCGTTCTTCTCTTTCAGTGGGGAGCGATCGCAGGTGTCAGGTGGCAATTGGAGCCACCTGCCTGCTGCATCGGCTTCCCCACTGCCAAGTGGGGGCGGGAGCATGCCGCCAGCGTCGCGTGCTTGCCCTCTAGTTGCCTGCGCGCGACCGATGTTGGTCTACGTCGATTCGCGCAGCAGAGCCACATTGCCGCCATAAAAAGGTGGCGGCCGGTCGGGAACAGGTTAAATAGCAGTGAATCGTATGACAAAAGGCTCCAGTCCTACCCAGAAACTGATCTGGCTAAATCTAGCTGCAAAAATGGAGGCCAATGGACAGGCCTATATGGTCATAGTACAACTGCAATGCTTCCTATAAAACCTCTGCACTTCAGGCCCCTGAAAGCTGAAAATTGGCCTGGGCAGGAAGGGAGTGAAAGTGCCAAGTATTGAAGTAGTTATTATGCCTAGGTGTGAATGCAGTTCAAAGGTATTACCAGGGCCTGTGCTACCATTAGGCAAACTAGGCAGCTGCCTAGGCCCTGATTTAAGGCCAATGGACAGAACTATATGATCATATAGTACAGCTGCAATGCTTCCTATAAAACCTCTGCACTTCAGACCCCGTTCACACTTGGGTGTAGCAGAAACATTTCTGACTACGTTTGAGAAGCACGCTGTGGTGCTAATATTTCCTAATGGAACCCAAAACGTGGGTAGCAATTATGCGTTTTGCCACACACTTTCGACTTAACAAAACATGCAGAAAAAGCACAACGCAAAACGCGCTTGGCTCGCGTCCAATATGTTAGCAAGTTTTAGGAGGCCGATTCACATCAATGGTGCCAGTCCAAAAAATGTGCTATAAAAACAGGCAAAAAAAGCTCTAAAAATGCAATGCATTCGCTCAAGTGTGAATGGGGCCTCAATGTTTGATTATTTGTTGCTTTGTGTTGTTTTGTAAACCATTACCACAGTTATACTTTCTTTCCTTTAATAAATCTTAGGCAGCATGTTGCTTAAATTTTCTATGGTGCACAAATCCAGATTTTCCATGTTTTTGTTACTATAACAAAAAAAAAATCAGTAGTTATTTTCCATTGCGGTAATGAATTAATGGAAACAATTAAAAAGTATTATTTTTATAGAGAAAAGGATGAGTTTATAGCATTCCTTTGCACACAGTTGGGAACTCGTTTTTGGTTATAAATCACATTTATTTTTTTCTCAGAATGAATAAGAAGTGGACATAAAAGGATAAAAAATAAAGTAAGGAAATAAGCCAGGCTGGGGGTAAATTCCTTAGGGAAAAGTTGACAATTTTCTAGATAATAGAAAAAATCTTTTTAACAAAACTCTCACTTGCAACATAAGAATGACTAAGTTTTAATATGAAGTGCAAGGCAATGGATGAAGTGAATATTTCATATCAGCCGCATAATTCTTGAAGAAGTAGAAATAGATTTGCATTGTTAGTAGATCCATCAAAAAATAGGGAGTCCCTCAAACAGGTGGCCAAGATCTAAAGACTCACTTTAAATTCACTGTCACATTTAATTTACAAATATTTTTTTTTTTTTATAATACAATATTTTATATATAATTATATAGGAATTAATATACACTATCTTGTCAAAAGTATTGGGACACCTGCCTTTACAGGCACATGAACTTTAATGGCATCCCAGGCTTAGTCCGTAGGGTTCAATATTGAGTTGGCCCACCTTTGCAGCTATGACAGCTTCTCTGGGAAGGCTGTCCACAAGGATTAGGAGTGTGTCTATGGGAATGTTTGACCATTCTTTCAGAAGCACATTTGTGAGGTCAGGCACTGATGCTGTACGAGAAGGCCTGGCTCGCACACTCCACTTCAATTCATCTCAAAAGTGTTCTCTCGGGTTGAGGTCAGGACTCTGTGCAGACCAGTCAAGTTCTCCACCCCAAACTCGCTCATCCATGTCTTTATGGACCTTGCATTATGCACTGGTCCAAATCATTTGGTAGAGGGGGCATTATGGTTTGGGATTGTTTTTCAGGGGTTGGGCTTGGCCCCTTAGTCCCAGTGAAGGGAACTTTTAAGTCTTTAGCATACCAAGACATTTTGGCCAATTTCATGCTCCCAACTTTGTGGGAGCTGTTTGGGAATGGCCCCTTCCTGTTCCAACATGACTGCACCAGCTTCTGATCTTTCTAGAAAGTGGACCTCCACTATACTACTAGATATGTTGTTCACAGCTTTCCAATTTCTAGCTTGAACTATACATTCAGCTTAATTTCTATTTCCCCCAATTTAAATCATATAAGTCAAGTTCCTCCACCCCAGACTCGCTCATCCATGTCTTTTTGGACCTTGCTTTGTGCACTGGTGCGCAGTCATGTTGGAAACAGGTAAAGGCCATCCTCAAACTGTTTCCACAAAGTTAGAAGCACGAATATGTTGAAATTGTTGAAATTGTCTTGGTATGCCACCATAATCCCCCCTCCACCAAATTATTTGGACCAATGCACAAAGCATTGTCCATAAAGACATAAATAAGTGAGTTTGGGGTGGAGGAACATGACTGACCTGCACAGAGTTCTGACCTCAACCATATAGAACACCTTTGGGATGAATTAGAGCGAAGACTGCAAGCCAGGCCTTATTGTCCAAAATCAGTGCCTGAACTCACAAATGTGCTTCTGGAAGAAAGGTCAAGCAATCCCATAGACACACTCCTAAACCCTGTGGTCAGCCTTCCCAGAAGAGTTAAAGCTATTACAGCTGCAAAGGGAGGGCCAACTCAATATTGAACCCTATGGGCTAAGACTGGGACGCCATTAAAGTTTATGTGCGTGTAAAGGCAGATGTCCCAATACTTTTGACAGTATAGTGTATAATTAAATATGAATTAATATACCATACTATGAATTGCACAAACTGAGTGACCTCAATTGTTTGCAAACTGTTGTTTGTTATCTTTTTAACTGTTCTATATTATCTTTTTATGAGTCAATCCTAATATTAAAAGCTTTTGGACTCTCAGACCTTTCAATTGGCCCTCTCATTAGACTTTGTGCCATCACCTTGATTGCACTGACTTATATCATTTAGATCGGGGAAAAGAGAAATTAAGCTAAATGTATAGTTCAAGCTTGAGATTGAAAAGCTGTGAACAACAAATATAGTAGTATATACATAGTAGTATAGTAGAGGTCCACTTTCTAGAAAGAACAGAAGCTGCCCCAGTCGGAAGCACAATTTTCTTTACTGGCAATGTGGGTGGTGGAGGAGGGGGAGGCTTCGGGAGAGGTAATTTCCAAGCCCTATCTGAACACATGAACTGGAATCTGCTACAACTCCTGCATCGGCAATGTAAGATCTCCCCAAGCAGGATGCCTTGCTGACCTCGTTCCCATTAATGCATTTTGTTCAAAAAGTCATGACACATATGTGTAAACCATTGACATTGTTCCCTTTACTGGTGGGAAAAAAGAAAGTAGTTCTGGAAAGGTTACATCACAAAGTGTTGGAATCTTTCCAATTGTGATTTACAGAAAAAGGCTTTAAGAGAGGCTGGGCACTAAGAGATGTGGTCCATGAGGGTATGTTGGTGGTAGGGTATGCTCGGGGGCAAGACTTCCAACTACCTTTGCAATGCCAAGATCCACCAGTTACATACAACAAAAGAGAATAATTTCCATCCAGCTGGTCCAGAAATCCACTGAGCTGGCTGACTAAACTTCTGAGAGGTCTATACCATGGATCCTCAAACTACGGCCCTCCAGCTGTTGCAGAACTACACATCCCATGAGGCATTTTAAAACTCTGACATTCACAGACATGACTAGGCATGATGGGAATTGTAGTTCCTGAACAACTGGAGGGCCATAGTTTTGAAGACCCCTGGTCTATACTGTATGTATTTGTGTTACTTCTTTATGGAGAGTCTACTGGCCAATTTAGTGTCTTTTTAAGAGTAAAAATCTTCCATTGCCCAAAAAATCATGTTAACATGTCTGTACCAGAAGGAGTGCCCCCCCATAAAATGTGTATATGTGTGTGTATATACCTTTGGTTCACTGGCTTGCTAAATGGGGGTCAAACAAAAATGCCACTAGAAAGTCACAGATTGCTGATGATTCACACAAATTTTCATAGTGAACAATAAATACTAGGATGTACCGAAAGCAATGCAAAAGTGGATGTACCTTTTTTTTTTAACTAACATAGGTCTTTCAAATTTCACATGTTGGTAGTAACTCTTCCTCACTAATGATTCTTCTTCTATATCATAGCAGGTAAGTAAAGGATTCTAAGCATAAGCAATGTGCCATCATTAAGTTCTTGTCGAAGGAGCGGTGCAGGCTGAATGATATCCACAGAAGGCTACAGAATGTTTATGAAGATGACACCATTGACAGGAGTCGCCAATGACAAGACATTACGCTTGTTAATGGTGTTATCCTTGAAAACAATCTGTAGCCTTCTGTGGATGTTGGAGATCTTGCACCCTACTTCATCAAGACCTTAATGAGAACATGTTGTTTAAGCTTGGAATCCATTATTTACCTACAATGGGAAAGAAGAAGATTTACTACGGAGGAAGGGTTTCTCTACCAACATGTGAAATGTTAACAACCTATGTAAGTTATTAGAAATTGTATGCCCCCTTTTACAATACTTTTGGTACAGCCCACATAAAACATTTAAAGTGGCACTCTCCTAATCAACATTGACTATTTTTATTTCTCATGCTGTTGGCATTAGTAAATAGATAGAAAAGTATATCTTATTTACTTGTTTTAAACTTTTCTTTTACATTTCCTCAGTTACTTCCTAGTTTCTTGCCTAGGAAAAAAATGTCATACATCCAAGGAGTCATCAGGAGGGAAGGAGAGGTTTTCTCAGCTAAGCACACCCTACTGCCTGCATGCCTGTGCTAAGAGCATATGGATTCCAGGAAGTAAAGGCTACATAAATCATCTGCCCATACTCAAGATGGCCATGGCCAGAAATGCCAGGGAGTGTTTTTCAAGGTGATTTTTTAACAAAATAAAGCATGGAGACAGAGGCATAACTATAACCTTCAGGGCCCCAGTGCAAGAAACCATGAAGGGCCCCCCGGACCCTTGGCCGGGGCCCTTCCCACTGATCCTGGGGCCCTTTACTCTCGTTGCGGGACCCTTTCACAAGTTCTGCAGTGGGCCGCCTTCTTGCCATCTTGGGGCCTCCCCACGGTGGTGGAATGCCAGGGCCCGGTCGCAAGTGTGACCTTTGCGATCCTGTAAGTTCACCCACTGGTGTCAGTAGTTTCTATTTTTTAGTATTTTAATTGTATTATTTTGTATCATTTTATTTTATTGTTTTACAATGTCACTGACATGACATTAATATCACTGACTATGACTCTGTCCATTCAGAAAAGGAAGGAGCTGGTAAATTACATATTTACTGACCCCTTCCTGGTTCTCTATTGTGACACATCCCCCAGGTAGGAGAGGTGAGGGGGAGCACAGTGGGGGGGGGGGGGCAGCACAGTAGGGAGGGGGGACCAGGGGAGCACACAGGGGCCCAGAGACAGCAGAACAGAAGTGAACTGGATAGGAGTGGCGGGGGCAGCATACAGAGGAACCAATCTCCTCCATTTTCCTACTGCAGCTACAGGAGGAAAAAGGAGGACAGTGATTTCTCTACATGCTGCCCCCACCGCCCCTCCTATCCAGGTGTACAGGGGAGACACACAGGCCCCCTGGAGCATGGTGGCCTGGTTGCGATTGCAACCCCTGCAACCCCTGTAGTTACGCCCCCGCATGGAGATATGGATAAATGGGGGAGTTCACTTTGAACATTAAAAAATAATATAAGAGTGTTTTTAGGTTGTGGTGATCAAATGCAGCGAAGATCCACTTACAGAACATGTCCTGAAGTCTTTAAAAGACATGTACTGAGAGAAAAATGCATTGCTGACTGGCTTTCTAAAGAAACTAGCTAACTGGAGGTTATGCTGATGTTTTGATGTCAATAGTTTCTGATTCACGGTCTCTATACTATTATAGGGATAAGGAATGCTGACTGCTTTCTGATTTGCATTTTCTGCACACTTGTGCCAGGTTGGTGACTCAGATGTCCTGAAGCCACAGACAGTCAGGCTACTAACATTTTC
This sequence comes from Pelophylax lessonae, assembly GCF_965119305.1. Taxonomy (NCBI): domain Eukaryota; kingdom Metazoa; phylum Chordata; class Amphibia; order Anura; family Ranidae; genus Pelophylax; species Pelophylax lessonae. The sequence goes on from NC_138773.1 coordinate 286,775,754, forward strand.
AGATATATACAGATCAGCAACAGCAGCCTCTACGGCCTTCCTCAACATTTTCAACACAGAGGAACCCTTGAAATAACTTACATTAGTGTGCTGGTCAGTGGGAAGAATGTTCCTTACACTTGTACACTTTACTATCTGTAAAGGGGGCAATTGGGAAGAATTGCCCCCTTTACAGATAGCTAAAAAGATTAATGGTGTCAGTTGGAACTTACCCGAGGAGCAGAAATTGTTCATTGCTCAAGGAACCCCTAGCGATGGAACCTTGCTTGAGAAACCTTGCTCTATTCGTTTTGAGCACAAGTTATGCTTTTTTTTTTTTTCAATAATCTTTATTTATCAGAAATATAATATATGCAGAAAACAAACAATAAGGAAAACAGACGCCAGCAGGGGCGTAACTACAGGGGTTGCAGGGGTTGCAATCGCTACCGGGCCCCATGCTCCAGGGGGCCCGGTAGCAAACCAGTGGGTGAACTTCTAGGATCTCAAAGGTCACACTTGCGACCGGGCCCTGGCATTTCACCACTGTGGGGAGGCCCCAAGATTGCAGGAAGGGGGCCCACTGCAGAACTTGTGAAAGGATCCTGATGCGGGACCATAATAAAAGGCCATGCAATGAGATTAAAGAGCCCCAGGATTAGTGGGAAGAGCCCCGGGCTTGAAGGGAAGGGCCCCGGCCAGGGGTCTGGGGGGCCCTTCATGGTTTCTTGCATCGGGGCCCTGAAGGTTCTAGTTACGCCTCTGGACGCCAGCAAATGATAGTCATCCATCGGTCAAGTTGTCTGCATTAGGTGATATACTTGATACATTGCAAAAGGTCAGTTTGACCATCCTACAAGGGAGGTAATAAGGCATAAGTGCTGCTTAACCTCCCTGGCGGTATGATTCTTTTGGATTTTAGGTGCTGAAAGCGGTACCATTATTTTGCATGTAATTCTATATATATATATATATATATATATGTATGTATACATATATTATGTATACATATATTATATATATATATATATATATATATATATATATATATATATATATATATATATATATATATATACGTATATATATATATATATATATATATATATATATATATATATATATAATGTATACAGTTGGTTTGGGCTGCTCATTCACAAGAATTACGTATATATATATAATATACTTTATATATATATATATATATATATATATATATATATATATATATACATATATTTACATAAAAAGTACAGTAAAACTGCAGGAAAGGGCACTGGGGGGCAATGTAATGTGATTTTTTTTTATTTTGCATTGTATCAGTGTGTTTGGTGTGTTTTACATTTGAATTTGCCACCGGTTCCACCCCCCGGTGGACGTCACGTCGCCGGAGACGGAAGCCGGGGCTCGCAGACGATCGGGAGGAAGCTCCGCCGCCGCATACCGCCCGCATACATCGCTGGATCCCGGAGAAAAGGTAAGTAAAACCTCTACCAGGATCCAGCGATCTTCCCAGCGCTACCCCGAGTGTGGCTCGGGGGTTACCGCTTTTGGCTCTAAAATCTAACCCCGAGTCACGCTCGGGAATACCGCTAGGAAGGTTAACTGGTACTATACCAGATGAAGTATCACAACAATAAATAGCCTTGCACCTATCATTAGGTCTTTATATCACGGAATCAGGGGAGGACTGGGCCAGGGGGCAGGGGGGAAATTGCCCCTTGGGCTACTCTGATGCCTCGTAAAAAGGCTGCACCGCTTCTGCCAATCACATGCCTAAAGGATTTCTGGTGAAGGGAAGTAAAAGTCCCCACTACTGACCTACTGAGTGCTATGATGAAGACAAGGACAGAGCGCAGGACTCCCCTCAGCATGGATGGTGTAAACTGTGTCTGATCAGAGGCCAGTTCCATGCCCCACTGGAGACTCTTCTTCCCCGGCCAGTCCCAACCAAGCTGTCCCAGCTCCAACCAACCACCCCCTGCTGGCCAGGTCGGGAACTTGGATTCAGCCAGTAAGTAGAGAGTATCTGGAACAGGGCTTCAGCTTGGAATGGGGAGTTGCAGCACAATAGCCTCTGGTTTGTACTTGCCCCCTGGGCCAAAAATTGCCAGTCTGCCCCTGCACGGAATACACCGCGCCATTTTTCATATGTCAGAAATGGTAAACAATAAGATGGATAACAAGTTATGCTTAATAAATTGGAGTGTCAAAAATCTCTATAAGGCCCCTTTTACACTTGTACAACCTGAAAGTCGTGCGACTTGGACGCGACTTGAAGCAATGCCTGTGTAATCTTGAGGTCTATGGACCTCAAGTTGCATCAAAGTCAGACCAAAGTAGTGCAGTCACTACTTTGAAATCACTGCGACTTGAAGTTGCACAGATATGAATGGTACTCATTGGAAATCACAGAGTACGACTTGTCATGTGACTTTTCAGTCCCAAGTCACAGGACAAGTCGCACAAGTGTGAAAGGGGCCTAAGTGAGTCTTCTTTAACCACTTCAGCTCTGGAAGATTTACCCCCCTTCCTGACCAGGCCATTTTTTGCAATACGGCACTGCAATATTTTAACTGACAATTGCGCAGTCATGCAATGCTGTACCCAATTAAAATTGATGTCCTTTTTTTTCCACAAATAGAGCTTTCTTTTGGTGGTATTTTATTACCTCAGCATTTTTTTTTTTTTTTTGGGTGGGGGCTATAAACAAAAACTGCAATGAAAAAAAATAATAATAATATTTTTTACTTTCTGTTTTAAAACATATCCAATAAAAAATGTAAAAAAAAAAATCTAATTTCAACTTTCAATTTTAACATCAGGGGCGATCTGCAGGTTAACTGTGTTATTGACCAGTGCTTTACTAAACTGTGAGAGTTGCTTGTACTAGGGGAAGGCAGAGATCCGTGTTTCTGCTTATCAGGAACACAGGGTCAATGTCTTCCCTGCTGACAGAACGGCAATCTGCTTTGTGTACATAGGCAGACTGCTGTTTTGCCTGTGTAACAAAAAATTGATGGGTGCCAGCTTTCATTGAGTCCACGGTACCCGCTGTGAATAATTACATTGGTAGCAAGCTGCCGGTGGCGCGCCTGCGCGCCCCCAACCTGGAAGTGCTGGATCACATGCTAGGATATTTTCAACAAGGAAAAACACTTGATGTAAACAATGCAACGCTCTGTCATGTCGGCAGGGAAGTGCTGGATTTTGTTTCCCTGCAAAGCAGGGAATAAAATCCAGGACATCCCTCAGTAAGTGCAGCACGCTGTACACACAAAAACACTGGTAGGCACACATTTAACCCTTTGATTGCCCTAGATGTTTAATCCCTACCCAGCCAGTGGGCACATTTTACTAAAGGTTATTGCATGCATTATGACAGTCACATGACCATTTAACGCATGCAATAATGAAAATGTAAATTCAATATCGCTCGTATGCAGTATGTAGAGCAAACACCAAAATGCTTGTTAAATACAGCATAAAAAGGCGTTAAAGTCCATTCACAGAAGAAAATAAATAAATAAATGCGGTATTTATGTTTGGGTCCAAGCTTCCAATGTGATAACTATGGCAATGGTCAGACCCCCCTCCCACAGTGATTGGTTTAAAAAAAAAAATAGGCAGGAAAGTGCAAGCTGTATCAGGTGCTAACTAGATTTCTCATGAGTTGTTTCTGGAGGCTGGCAGAAGGCATAGCAAAGAGAATGGAACCCTTTGAATTCAGTCTTCTGGAATTTAAAGTACAGTACTGCAGAAGAGGAGGTGGAGAAGATCCCAAGTGGTCCTTTTAAAGGAAAAAAAGGTTTAAGGAGTGCACATTGCTGGATAAATTCACAGATGCTGATACCCTCCACTTATCCAAGGCACTAATCATGGAGCTCCATACCCAACTCATAGGGTACCTTGAGCCCTCAACCCAGAGAAGCCATGCCATACCAGCCATGACTAAATTGCTGGCTGCCACACACTTTTTTGGGAAAGCATCCTATCAGATGGTAGCTAGTGATGGCGTTCATGCGAGATGCTTGCGATAACTTACCGCACGGTTTCATGAGGTACGTAAGGCATACTTCGGAAAGATTACGCTTTCAAAATTTTAAGGAGAGTTTCTTGTGAATTACAGTTTTTTTGCAGTGTGCTCTGAATCACATGCGATGTCTGTCATCGCACATATGTGAACCGGGACTAAAAGAAATCTCTATTTGTGGGGGAAAAAATGACAACAAACGTCATTTATGTACAACAGTGCACGACCGCGCAATTGTCGGCTAAAATAATGCAGTGCTGTATCGCAAAAAAAAATGCCTGGTCGTGATAGAGGATAAATCTTCCAGAGGTCACTTCCAGAGGTCAAGTGGATTTAGCCTACTGGAATGCTACAGAGGCTCAAAAAATAAGTCCTGGTGATATAACCATGGCTGGATTTCTGCATAGCCAACATAGTCCATGGCCATGGGCAACAAGGCTACCTGGGGTGGCAAGTTATGAACCACAGATCATGTAGCTACTCAATCCATACACTTGGGGTCAAACTGCCAACATAATGAAAGTATAGTCTACTCTACTGTTTTAGATGTCCTAAAGGACTTATTGGTGTTATACTAAGGCTCAACAATCAACTTGGGAAAGAAAAGGGTGGCACAAGACAGTTTGCCTGGGAGGGGGCAGATAGCATAAAACAGTTCTGGAGGCAATACCAACAGCATTGAAGCCAATGGTGTGCAAAGTGAAGCCACAGTTTCATGAAACCAGTCCTATTTGTGCAAATGATTTGTGATTGGGTACGGAGTACTACACATGGCATTTCATCTTCACACTACACTGCTTGCTTAAATACTCTAATAAATCTGCAGTTCGACCAGAGAAATGGAAGTTTTTGTCATGCAAACCTTTAATAAAAATGAGATGTTCTCACATACGTGCCATTTAGCCTCCTTTAAAATACCAAACAAATGACTAATTCTCCAAATAATCCAAATATAATTATTTCATTATTGATGGCGAGCTCTGTTTGTTTTCGTCTGCATGTCTGTCATTTTGGCTATTCACTAAAGCACATAAACAGGCAAGACATCTGAAAGCGTAAAATAAAGGTAACAAATGCATGCATACCAAACTGTCAATTGCATTTTGGATGGCGTGGAACCATTCTTTTATGGTGATGTCTACATCCGACTGCAGAAGGATTTCACTTCCTGACAGTGTTGTGATCTGCGGAGAGAAATGTATTGTAAGCAAGTGTTGAAAGAATATTTATTAATAATAAACATGGCCCGTCCGTGGGAATTCCATTGTACCTATATTAATGAGAGAGGTTTAAAGATATTAAAATGGGCCTTTCATGGAAATGCGCGGTACGCTTCTCTGGGATCCTCCACCCCCTAAATAATTCATGCTAATTCAAAGTCACTGAATATAGAACATATAATATATTTGCCTTACACCACAGTTTCTAGCCACTTCCCGTGGGTTGTGCTGACAAACCTGGGCCTCACCATGGGACCCTGAGAAAGCCAAGGATCCCAAATCTTGTGAGACAACGATCCAGCACTGTAGTGGAGCGGGTTCACACAGGATTTGAGATCCTTAGCTTTCCCGGAATCCTGCAAGAAGGCCCATTGACATTACCCTTGCCTAGGTGAGCCCTCAGGGAGTCGGGGTGTAAAGTATTTTTTTTATGTTTTTCTTTTATTTTGTTGAAAGTGTTGAGGTATACATCCCATATCTTCATCTCTGCTACGCCCCTTTTCTGTACAGGCTTTTACTCCATCCAGATCTTATAATAAAAAAAATATGTCTTGCATTTCTGCCTTTAACCACTTAAGCCCCGGAAGATTTTACCCCCTTCCTGACCAGGGACTACTTTGTGATTCGGCACTGCGTGACTTTAACGGACAATTGCGCGGCCGTGCAACGCTGTACCTAAATGAATTTGACGTCCTTTTTTTCCCACAAACAGAGCTTTCTTTTGGTGGTATTTGATCACCTGTGCGATTTTTACTTTTTGCGCCATAAACAAAAAAACAGCATCAATTTTGCAAAAATAACAATATTTTTCACATTTTTTTATATGAAATTCCCCCCCAAAAAAAGTAAAAATCAAAATTTTTTAACATTTTGGGCCAATTTTTTTTTTTTCACCATATGTTTGTTAAAAAAAATCGCATAAAGCGTATTTTGTTTGGTTTGCGCAAAAGTTATTGCGTTTACTAACAAATGGAAAGATTTTTGTCATTTTTGTTGTTTTTTTTTTTAACGCGTAATGGCGGCGATCTGCGATTTTTTTTGCGGGACTGCGACATTGCGGCGGACAGATCGGACCCTTGACTGACATTTTTGACACTTTTTGGGCTACCAGTGACATTTCTACAGTAATCAGTGCTATACATATGCACTGTTACTGTGAAATTACACTGGCAGTGAAGGGGTTAACTTTTTTTGAGAGGGAGGGGTTATGTGTGTCCCTAGGGTCGTGATTCTAACTGTGATTGGCTGTGGCTTGAGGTGTAGGAACAGTGATCAACGGTCCTACATAGTAGAACCATATGATCACCACTCCTTCACAGGGGAGAATGATAGGCGGCTTGTTTACATTAGCCGTCTGCCTTTCTCCCTCTCCACCCGACGATCGCGAGTGACCGGCGGACATCGGGTCCGCCGGTCACACGCGCGCTGGGGGTCCGTGACCACGCGGGAGTGGGAGCGCGCCTCCAGCGGCGCGCGCTCGCTCCCTAGACCCTCACAGGCTAGCGACGTAGACCTACGTCGCTCTGCCTGTGAGGGGCTGATCGCCTACGTAAATAGTCGTGCGGCAAGTGGTTAAGGGTGGCTACATTGCCTCATTGGGTCTCCTTGGATCCACCCTTATGTGTGCAGTTCTGGGACTACAGCAGATCTGTGACCTGTACTAGAAAGGCCAATGACGTGACACGCTTCCCAACCAGAGTAATGCAGGTGTTGTCTACCCGAGAGGAATATAGCACTAGCACTTTATCTTTTTCACCATTCAGTCAGGTTTGTATTTTGCACCATCACCTATATCTATAGGTATTTTTTTCCCAATTTGCACAGATACTAAGCACTTTTGGTGATTTTTTACAACAGTATTATATATTTATTGTGGTTAGGATTTTAAATTTATATTTATGACTGATTGCATTTATGTGTTAGCGCCTCACTACCTCCTACAATAGAGGACCAGGAAGGGGTCGGTAAATATGTAATTTACCAGCTCCTTCCTTTTCTGAATGGACATGAGTCATAGTCAGTGACATTGTAAAAAAAAAAAAAATTAAAATGATAAAAAAAATAATACAATTCAAATAAAAACTACTGACACCAGTGGGTGAACTTCTAGGATCGCAAAGGTCACACTTGCAACTGGGCCCTGACATTCCACCGCCGTAGGGAGGCCTCAAGATGGCAGGAAGGGGGCCCACTGCAGAACTTGTGAAAGGGTCCCGCTGCAGGACCGTAATAAAGGGCCCCGCAATGAGAGTAAAGGGCCCCAGGATCAGTGGGAAGAGCCCCAGGCTTGAAGGGAAGGGTGGCCCATGGTGTATGTGCCCCTGGGGTGGCAGCCCAGGGGTGCTGTAATTCTCACTGGTGAGGGGCAGCTCACCTTGAGTTTTTGGCACCTTGGTCCCTGCACCACACACACTTTTTTCACACCTGCCTCTTGGGACGGGCCTTTTGGCTCGGACCAGAGGAATTTTTTATTCCTGGCCGAGGGGCCCGCCAAGGTCTTGCACCTTGACACTACCCTGCACTTCTCTGCTTCCCCTTCCCCACTCTTGTGTGTTGTGTGTTTTTTAAGATGAGTAGGGTGTGGGTCCTCGGGCCTACCTTGAAAGTCTTAGAAGGGGGTGGATATGGCCTTCTGGCTTAGTTCACCCTTTCTCATGGGGTCTCCCTTCGGGGGAGCCCCACCTAGTACTTGGGGTGGGCTGTTTCGGCAGGCCTCCCAGAGAACGGGGTTTGCCTGGTTTCGGCCGGGCAAGCCAAAGTGAAGTACCTCAGTCCCTGTCAGGAATTTTGCTCCCTGGGGGATCTTCGGAGGAGGATCATTCCGCACACCCTGAGCACTTTTTGTGTACGTCACGTTTGTGTGTGTGCACTTTTTTATGCACCGGGTGTTAGTTCGAGTGTGTTCACACACGACGGGCTTTGAAAAAAACACCAGCAGATTACATGGCTCCCCAAATCATCAGACAGTGGAAACTTCACACTAGACCTCATGCAACTTGGATTTTGTGCCTCTCCACTCTTCCTCCAGACTCTGGGACATTGATTTCCAAATTAAATGCAAAATCTTCCACAGTCAGTGATGATTTGGGGAGCCATGTCATCTGCTGGTGTTGGTCCACTGTGTTTTATCAAGTCCAAAGTCAGCGCAGCCCTCTACTAGGAAATTCAAGAGCACTTCATGCTTCCCTCTGCTGACCAGCTTTATGGAGATGCTGATTTCATTTTCCAGCAGGACTTGTCACCTGCACACACTGCCAAAACTACCAATACCTGGTTTAATGATCATGGTATCACTGTGCTTGATTGGCCAGCAAACTCGTCTGCGCTAAACCCCATAGAGAATCTGTGGGGTATTGTCAGGAGGAAGATGAGACACACCAGATCCAACAATGCAGATGAGCTGAAGGCCGCTATCAAAGCAACCTGGGCTTCCATAACACCTCAGCAATGCCACAGGCTGGTTGCCTCCATGGCACGCTGCAGTGATGCAGTAACTCAGTGTATATTAATTGGTTGGTGCAAAAGTTATAGCATCTACAAACTATGGGATATATTTATGGAATTTTAATTAATTCTATTTTTTTTACTAGCAATAGCGGCGATCAGTGATTTATAGAAGGACTGCGACATTGCGGCGGACAAAACAGACACCATGTGACATTTTTTACACTTTTTTGGGAACCAGTGACACTAATACAGTGATCAGTGCTAAACATATGGACTGTCACTGTACTAATGACACTGGCTGGGAAGATGTTAACATCAGGGGCGGTCAAAGGGTTAAATGTGTGCATAACCTTGCTTGGCTACTGCGTGGAAGGTGCTTGTACTAGAGGAAGGCAGAGATACATGTTCCTGCTTTGCAGAAACACAGGACCACTGTTCTGCTTGTGTCTCAAATGATCCCGCTGGACCCGCTGATTGCCTCCAAACACAGTGGGTGTGGGTCGCCGGCAGTGCGTGTGTGCGCGTGACCCAGAAGTGCAGGATCACATACTAGGTACATGATCCTGTGCAGGAGAGCCGCCTTGCTGTTGTATATATTAGTGATTGACCGATTATTGGCAAAGCTGATATATCGAGGGCCGGTATGCACTTTCCCTGATATATCGGAATTGGTCCCTGAGGTTATTGCTGATATTTCAGGAAATTGCTGTACCGGAGTGATGCCTGCAGCTAGAGGCATCACCCCGGTACCGGCGTCCATAACCGACGGTGGGCTGTCTTGTAATGACAACTGATGTGGCTGAGAAGCCGCTGGGCTGTCTTTGGAATGAGAGGGAGAGGACGTCCCCCCCCCCTCCCGCCACCTTCCACGGCTCGCCCAAGTTTCCCGTCCCACCGGGAGACACGGGCAACCAGCCTGCACGGCTGCCGAAGACTAGATCAAAGCCGCATTCAGCTCTGATCGGGTCTTCATGTAAAAACTTGGAAGTGATGTCATGATACTCAGCGCCAAATTTAAAAAAATGACAGCATTCAAAACAGCCAAACTTGGCGTTTTGAATGCTTTTAAGTGCAGAGGAGGGGTTTGGGGTCAGATCCCTCCATAGGAGTACCTGTCAAAAAAAAATAAAAAATTAATGTGCGAAAATATCGGTCAATATCGGCCAATACTGATACGCGATGACCAAAATATTGGTATCGGCAATAAAAAACAATATTGGTTGATCACTAATATATATGCAGTATACGGTCGGCAAGCAGTTTAAAAAATACCTATGTACACTCGGATATATGTGCACAATTCAACCAGGACTCCTATCGGCCCTTTGCTGATAATATCTGTTTGTACATTGAGTGCATGTACTGTTATCAATCTTTTTTTATATAAAGCTTGTATTATGTTTGTTCTGGTGTACATCTATATGCTTATGGTTAATGTAATCTTCTGGTTGCAGTCGTTCTTCTGCTTGTAATTACTTTGATTAGATTACTGGTTCATTTCCCAGGAAGGGATTCCCCTCTGTTCACAGAGGCCGTGTCCTGGGTGGAGGCACTGCCAGCTCTTTTATCAATCCCACTTACCCACTTAGCAAAGGTTCTGGTTATCCTGTGTGAGGAGGTCCATTGGTCATAACGCCCCTCAAAAGGATGGGCACACCAGCATCTGTAGAATATCGGGAATAGAGCTGGGTGCCGGGGACAATATAACTCCTATGTGCATGTGCCAGAGTTGCATCATCAATGGCCACCCAATGGCTGAAGAGGGTGACTGGGAACTTGAAAGAAGGGGTGGAGGAGATGGCAGCAGGGGAAGGAGCGGCTTCTGTCAGCCTGGATCGGACAGCGCATCAGGAGGGCTCACTTGTGCATTTGGCTTACATGCCTGCCCATTCTTTACTCAAACTGGAGAGTACAAAATCGGGAGGCGTGCATAGAAACCAATCTGCTTTCTTTTAATTGATGCTTAAAGTGTATGTAAACCCCGTTCATGAAATCTGACCTGGGCGCATATATCTGCAGTGTTTACTTATCTCTCTCCAAAGCTCTAAGTCCCATGTGCTTCTGCTGCTCCGTTCCTCTGGTATCAGCATGATAGCTTCTGACAAGGTCTCTGACACAGGAGATAAAAGCAGCTGGAAATTTGTGTCGGGGTGGGTGCATATTGATGGATTAGCAGAGAGCTGGTCTATTCACACCACAGCTCTGCATGTTTCTTCATTCCTCTGCCTATGTGAAGGGGGGGGGGTGTCTTTCCTCCAATTACTAGTCACACAGTGTATGTTTGGGTTAGAAGCTGATTGGCTACCATGCACAGCTGCACCAGAGTTTGCACTCTCGAGTTTTAGAAAATCAACCCAATTTGGTATTGAGAAGCATGTGATTCTCTCGCCAACCATGGTGCTACAATGGGAACCAAGTTGCCAATTACCAGACCCAAATGCTGTTAAAATTGGTGCGGAAGAGAGTCTTTAGCACTCTGGAATCTCTGAGCGGACCAACGTTTTCTCTTTGATGCCACAGGGGAATGAAGGATATGGGTATTTAACCCAATAATGACTACAGTTTTATTAGGCCTAGACACCCAGACCAAGTTTAGCAGTACTGATTCATGTCAGTTAATATGACAATATTATTATGACAATTTTCTAATTGACAGAGGGTCTGAGAACTAGGAATACACACACACAGTTGCACATTCCTAATTATCTGCTGCAAAGTTAAAGTGTTTGTTACCCCAGCATTTAATATTCCTCATATGTGCCTGCTGTACTATGAACTGGTATGAAAAAGTATCCTGTTCTCTTTGCATTGCTTCCTTTGTGAGAAATCCCTGGTGATCCCCCTAGTCCCTCTGCTCTCCTATTATAAACTGACTGCACTAAGAAAGAGTACACAGCATGGTCAGTTCTCTAGCTGTGCTGGTGTACTCTCCTCCAATGATCAGACTTGTCCTGACAACCCCCCCCCCCCCCTCTGCACAGCCATTCGCTGGGAAGATCAGTGTGCTGTTTCTTCTCCTCCCCCCAGCTCTTATGCAGCTGAGAACAGAGGGAATGTGATCACTTATAAGAAGGGATAAAATGTATTGATAATGTTTTTTTTATATCTATACACAAATGCTTTGCCTTTCATTTTAGTTTTAAACTAAATGGGTTGTTTTACAAGGTGATCGTTTACAACCACTTTAAATAATGTTTTAACTACAAGGCACATTTTGGATATGGACTT
>NC_138773.1:286792660-286810160 GCF_965119305.1 Pelophylax lessonae
AAAGAAAAAAAAAAAAAGAAACAAACCATTTTTTTTTCTTTTTTTATACATTGGAATTTACTGGAGCGCAGTGCTAAGTCTTGCGCTTTGCTGGTACTAACATACTGAAAGACCTACAGAAATTCCAAGACAAATCTGTATGAATATGAGAAATCACAGGACTGTCGGCTCTCATATCAATCATGATCTGCTCTTGGTAAATAGCTTTTGAAAGCTTGTCTTAATATGTGGCGCACTTAAGGCATAGTCTGACATAAATATGCATGTGATTTTTTTTTTTTTTTTTAATCTTAAATTTGTTAAATCAACAAATGATTCAAACTGATTTTTTTTTTTAAATCATTTAATCTTACACTAACATATTTACAACTAAGTATCACATAATATGTAATAAAAAGATTAAAAAAGTTATTTTGCTAGACATTTATAGTATAAACATCTCTTCAAATTAGTCTATATTTAATCCTTAAAATTAATATTATTTATTTTAATTTAGCAATTAAATCTCTTTTTGATATCCCTGCTTTGGCTTTTATTTTTTTCTATGCTGTATCTGTATAAGTTCCATGTGCCAAAAAAGGTCCTCTAAGAAAATAAAGGATTTTGGGGGATGCGATTTTTTGATTGACAGGCCTCTAAGCGATTACCTTACCCACTAAAGGGAATTTTTTTTGTGTGCAGATCATTTATGATGCACATGATTTGTTTTATAAAATATGTTTTTCCTTCATTTGTTAGCCATGTAAATATTAAATATTATATATGAATATTAAATATTTACTTATTTAAGCACCAGACAAATCTCTAGACTTCCTTCAACATGTTTACCAGACTAATCTCAACTGCTTTGCTTAAAAATTATCTTAATAAAGCGATATTTTTTTTTTTAAATACAATTTTATTGAACCATGTACCATGCAGTATCGAGAAGATACTTGTTGTTTCTGTTTGTTATGTGCTTAAATTTAATAAAAATTATTTAAAAAAATACAATTTTATTGGAATACAACAATTAACATAAAGACATAAAAAAGCCATACAGATGTCAGCATTTTAACTTGAAGGGGGGGGAATTATAAAGCGATATTAAAGGCAAGTTTTTTATTTTTGTCTTTTTTAAAAATAACAAACATGTTATACTTACCTTTTCTGTGTAATGGTTTTGCACAGATCAGCCCCGACCCTCCTCTAATTGGGCCCTCCCCCCAGAGCAAACAGCTTACAATGGGGGCACCGGAGCAGGGTCGATTCCAAGCCCCTTCTCTGTGTGTCCATTCACACACTAAGTTGTGGCTCAGCCTCGCCCCCTCTCACTCCTCAATAGCTGTGAGCTGATGTGGTGGGAGGGTCCCCTGAGAGCCAAGGCTCTCGTGCACATCGCTGGATCTAGATTGGGCTCAGGTAAGTATTGGGGGAATGCTGAATGCATAGAATGCATGAAGGTAACATTTCTTGAGTCTTTACAGCCAATGTAAAGCTGGCCATACATTATACAATTTTCTTGTTCAATTTCCATTAGATTTACCTTCAACTATTTAGTGCAAGGGCCAGCCTGACTCCAAAAAAATTAAGAGTGTTCAGATTTGACCCCATATTATATGGTTTTGGTAACTCTAAAAAAAAATTATACAAGAAGATTCTATATCATGTATGGCCAGCTTTACAGCGCTTGACAGCTAACGCTCCAATTCCACAAAGCTGCATGAGTTTGGGGAGTGACTCTCCTGCCTTGCTCTGTATGGCTCTATACAGAATTCCAATTAGAAAGACAGAGAATAGAGAATAAGTCAGGAAGCTACAGCTGTGCAATCTTTAGTATATACAGAATGCTCAATTTTAAATGTTTATTTAAAAAGTAAAATATTTTCTATGTAAGTATTAAAAAAAAGGTAAAGCTTGCTTTAATCACTTCTTCCCAAGTCTATTCTGACGCTTTGTTCCTACATGTAAAAATATACTTTTTTTTGCTAGAAAATGACTAAGAACTTGCAAACATTATATATATATATATATATATATATATATATATATATATATATAATCCAAAATAATAAAATGGTGTGTTTTGCAATTTTTAATGCAATGTGGTATTTGGGCAGCAGTTTTTCAAAAGCAATTAAAACACTTTTATGAATTAAAAAAAAAAAAAAAACAATAACGTTAGCCCATTTTTATAGATAATGTGAAAGATGATGTTACATTGAGTAGATAGATACCTAACATGTCACGCTTTAAAATTGCGTCTGCCTGTTGAATGGCGGCAAACGACGGTGCTTAAAATTCTCCATAGGCGATGATTTAAACGCCTTTACGGGTTACCAGTTTAGAGTTACACAGGAGGTCTGGTGCTGGAATTATTGCTCTTCCGCTGTCGTTCGCGACAATAACAACCTTGTGTGGTGCAATCACCATTTACATATGTGTGCGTTCGCATTTGCGTGTTTACATATGTATGCGTTCGCATTTGTGCGTAAGTACAGTGGGACAGGGGTTTTTTTTACATTTTTTTTATTTTTTATAAAAACTCTTTTTTTTTTACACTTTTTCCATTTTTTTTATAATAACTTTATTGCTATCACAAGGGATGAACGACATCCCTTGTGATAGCTTGGGCCGTGAGAGGCCCTCTTTATGGAGAGACTTGGAGTCTGTTAGACCTGCAAATCTCTTCTCTGGCTCCCCATGCAGTCGACCAGACTGAGATCAGTCCAATTGGCTGCCTCTCTGTCCGCTGGTGGCCAGGTAAACAAAGGGGCGGAACCGGAAGTGATAAATACTCTTCGCTCCCGGGTTTTCCAGGGTTACAGAGAGAAGGGAATGATGTCAGTTCCTCTCCCTCTGTACCAGACAGCAATTACTGCGGGCCTTAGCGATGGGACCGGAGAGCCCCGGAGAGGCGGGCCGCAGGAGGGGGGTGGGATCCCCTTCCGCCACCCGCAGAAGTGATCTAATTAGCAACTCAGAACACTTCTGCCTTGTAGAGAATAACTGGCTTCAAAAAATGATACCTGGATGAAGCCTTTAGGTGCAAGCATAATCCCGGTATTACCATTGAATCCCAAAGACATACAGGTACGTCCATTTGGGGGAGTGGTAAAGGGAAAAAAGTAGAAAATAATGAAAAAACAATAAAGCGTATACAAATGTGACACAAGTCATATTGTAATTGAATGTTATTAAAAATGACTTTTCCTTTACAATCTGCAGCAGCTGTAATTTTCTGAAAATGCAATGCAATATGGCTACCTGGAGCTGTTCTGTACACAGAATGTATACTGACCACACCCCAGAAACATCATTTCCTGCTTGTGTGATTGGCTCACCAATTTTCCCAGAAGTCTGCACTAAGATACAAGTCAGATTTCTGGCATCCCCTGCAACAAAAAAGTATCTTTTGGTGAGATACTCCCAATAGGAACACGTCTAAAGGGATGCCGGCCCAGCAGATTTCCTCATTAGTGCTCTGCAGCTGCACAGCTGATTGATAATTATGAAACCACTCACATTAGAACCGCTCAGCAGAGGCACAGAGGAACAAACAGGGATTTCTATAGTATAACAAAAGGTAGGAATCAGGGTGATCAATGTGCATTGTTACAGGATTATAACAACATTTGTTGCAGAGGGGAATGTTTTTTTTCCCAACAAAAGTGGAGTTACTCTTTAAGGATTGTAAACAAAAAAAAAAAAATGGTAACCAAAAGAATTGACCCATAACATTTTTTTTTTTACAAGGGGGCCATTTCCATGTCTCCACTTATATATAAGCTACATGAACACAGGGCCCATGCTGATTTAGGTTTCTGTGATGGTTCTGATTACTAGCCAGGTCTCTATGAAGAGAGGGCCACTGCGGTCTGCGCTCTTTCCCCCGGGGACTACACAGGTGCACCAACATGCAGTGGCTGCAAAGAGAGCCAGGAGATGAAAAGAACACATCTCTGCCCACTTGCCTTTAACCACTTGCCAACCTGTACGGCGATCCGCGGGAGCAATCCAAAACAGCGGTCTGCTCTTGTAAACAGAGCAGACCTTGTTCTCCCAGGAATCAATACAGAGCACCTGTGTTCCTCCTATTTAGAAACACAGGTCCCTGTGTTCATTCCATAAGCCCATTCCCCCACAGTTAGAAAACCCCCCCTAGGCATACATTTAACTCTTTGATTACCCCTGGTGTTAACCCCTTCCCTGCCAGTGTCATTATTACAGTAACAGTGCATATTTTTAGCACTGATTACTGTATTAATGTCACTGGTCCCCCCAAAAGTGTCAAAAATGTCAGTTAGGTGTCCGATCTGTCAGCCGCAATATCGCAGACCCGCTAAAAATCGCAAATCGCCGTCAATATTAGTTAAAAAAAATAAATAAATAAAAATGACATAAATCTTTCCCCTAGTTTGTAGATAACGTTTGCGCAAACCAATCAAAATACGTTTATTGGGATTTTTTTTTTCTACCAAAAATATGTAGCAGAAAACAAATATTGGCCTAAAATTATGAAAAAATGTGATGTTTAATTTTTTTTTTTATCGGGGATGTTATATAGCACAATGTAAAAAATATATATATTTTTTTCAGAATTGTCGCTCTTTCTTTGTTTATAGCGCAAAAAAATAAAAATCGAAAAAGGTGATCAAATACCCCCAAAAGAAATCTCTATATGTGAGAAAAAAAGGACATTGATTTTTTTTTGGGGTACAGCGTTGCAAGACCGCGCAATTGTCAGTTAAAGTAACGCAGTGCCAAATCGCAAAAAATGGCCTGGTCATTGAGGGGGAAAATCTTCCGCTCCATAAGTGGTTAAACAAGCTGGAGTTGGAAGCTGATTGGTTGCCGTGCACAGCTGCACCAGATTCTGTGTGCATCAGTTTTAGTAAATCTTCCCCTGTGTTATCTCTACAATAAGGGAAAGCTTGGCCACGCTAGTTTAGCTCATATTCCATTGGGAAACCACAAATCCCTGTCCAGGTCCACCGATCACATTCGGGGGTTGATTTACTAAAGACAAATAGACTGTGCACTTTGCAAAGTGCTGTTGCTTCAGAGCTTAGTAAATGAGCAGAAGCTCTGCTGACTTCCATCATCCAAACATATGTAAGAAAAAATGCTGTTTTTTTTTTTTTTTTTCCTTGCACGTGATTGGGTATTCTTTGCAAAGTTTCTTTGCATTTACTAAGCTCAGGAGCAACTGCACTTTGCAAAGTGCACAGTCTATTTGCCTTTAGTAAATCAACTCCTTCGTCTTACCATGAAAAATCTGGTGAGTTGAATGACATTTATTTGCATCCGGCCCAAAGCTACACAGCAGAAGTCATCACTGTGAGCTAATTAGTGAAAATTTGGAAATCTGTTTGTTTTTTCAGCACTGTGAAAAGTGACATTGATGCTGAAAGGGGAAATCTACAGAGATATCAACAGCAGCCCAGCCATGCAGAGACATTTAAATTAAATATGTCTGTACAATGTTATATACAGAAATCATTAATGACATTACCCTTCTTAAATAGAAGTAATATTCACGTCAGAACACAATGCCCCTTTAAAGGGAAAGAGGGGGGAGATTAACCACTTGCCTGCAGGGCACTTTCACTCCCTTCCTGCCCAGGCAACTTCTCAGCTTTCAGTCCTGTCGCACTTTGAATGACAATTGTGTGGTCATGCAACGCTGTTCCCTTATGAAATTTTTATCTCTTTTTTTTTTAAAGACAGATAGAGATTTCTTTTGGTGTTATTTACTCACCGCTGGGTTTTTTGCTAAACAAATAACAAAAGACTGAACAAAAAAAATAAAAAAATAAATAATTGAATAAAAAACATTTTTCTTTGTTTCTGTTATATAATTATATATTTTATTTTGCAAATAAGTAATTTTACTCCTTTACTGATGTGCGCTGATGAGGGTGCACTAATGGGCATTGATGGACACTGATGAGGCTGCAATGATGGGCATTGATGGACACCGATGAGGCTGCACTGATGGGCATTGATGGACACTGATGAGGCTGCACTGATGGGCATTGATGGGCACTGATAAGCAGCACTAATGGCCACTAATGAAGAGGCATTAATGAGGCTGCACTGATAAGGCGACACCGATGAGCACTGATTGGTGGCAATGATGGGCACTGATATGATGCAATGATATGCTGCACTGATGGGCACTGATATGATACACTGATATGCTGCACCGATGGGTACTGATATGATACACTGATATGCTGCACTGATGGGCACTGATATGATACACTGATATGCTGCACTGATGGGCACTGATATGATACACTGATATGCTGCTCTGATGGGTACTGATATGATACACTGATATGCTGCACTGATGGGCACTGATATGATATGCTGATATGATGCACTGATGGGCACTGATATGATACACTGATAAACTGCACTCATGGACACTGATTGACACTGATGGGACTGGACTAATAATCCTGTCACAGGAAAGTCGGTTATCAGCTTTCCTTTCCTCACACACCAACAGCGCTGAGGAAAGGAAATGCCGATAACAAGCATTTGTTTACTTAGGATCAGCTGCAGTCAAGTTCCTCCACCCCAAACTCACCCATCCATGTCTTTATGGACCTTTGTGCACTGGTGTGCAGTCATGTTGGAACAGGAAGGGGCCATCCCCAAACTGTTCCC
Source organism: Pelophylax lessonae (assembly GCF_965119305.1). Lineage (NCBI taxonomy): Eukaryota > Metazoa > Chordata > Amphibia > Anura > Ranidae > Pelophylax > Pelophylax lessonae. The sequence continues at coordinate 286,799,318 of NC_138773.1, forward strand.
ACAAAGCTGAGAGCATGAAATTGTCCAAAATGTCTTGGTATGATAAAGCCTTAAGAGTTCCCTTCACTGGAACTAAGGGGGCCAAGCCCAACCCCTAAAAAACAACTTCACACCATAATCCCCCCTCCACCAAATGATTTGGACCAGTGCACAAAGTAAGGTCCCAAAGACATGGATGAGTGAGTTTGGGGTGGAGAAACTTGACTTGCCTGCGCAGTGTCCTGACCTCAACCCGATAGATCACCTTTGGGATGAATTGAAGCGCATACTGTGAGCCAGGCCTTCTCATCCAACATCAGTGCCTGACCTCACAAATGCGCTTCTGGAAGAATGGTCAAACATTCCCATAGACACACTCCTAAACCTTGTGGACAGCCTTCCCAGAACAGTTGAAGCTGTTATAGCTGCAAAGGGTGGGCCAACTCAATATTGAACCCTACGAACTAAGACTGGGATGCCTTTAACCACTTGCCGACCGCCGCACGACTATAAACCTCGGCGGTCAGCCCCTCCTGGGTACGTCACTCGCCCACGAGCCTCTAGGGGCGAGCGCGCGCCGCCGGAGGCGCACTCCCGCCCCCACTCTTTCCGTGACATCCCCGCGCGAGTGACCGGTGGCTCCGATGTCCGCCGGTCACTCGCGATCTCCCGCTGGAGAGGGAGAAAGGCAGGCGGCTAATGTAAACAAAGCTGCCTGTCATTCTCCCTGGTGTAACTGCAGAGGCTACACGATCCTGCTATGTAGGATCTTATGTCTCTGTGGTTACATCATAAGCCACGCCCCCACAGTTAGAATCACGCCCCTAGGGATACATCACCAATAAAGTTAACCTCTTCCCTGCCAGTGTCATTTTTACAGTAACAGTGCATATGTTTAGCACTGATTACTGTAGAAATGTCACTGGTACCCCCAAAAGTGTCAAAAATGTCAGTCAAGGGTCCGATTTGTCTGCTGCAATGTCGCCGTCCTGCAAAAAAACACAGATCGCCGCCATTACTAGTTAAAAAAAAAACAATAAAAGTTACATAAATCTTTTCCGTAGTTAGTAACCGCAATAACTTTTGCGCAAACCAATCAAAATACGCTTATTGTAATTTTTTTTACCAAAAATATGTAGCAGAAAAGAAATTAGCCTAAAATGTTAAAAAATTTTGATTTTTAAATTTTTTGGGGAATTTCATGTAAAAAAATATGAAAAATATTGTTATTTTTTTCAAAATTGAAGCTCTTTTTTTGTTTATAGCGCAAAAATTAAAAATCGCACAGGTGATCAAATACCACCAAAAGAAAGCTCTATTTGTGGGGGAAATTTGGTTACAGTGTCGCACGACCGTGCAATTGTCCGTTAAATTCACGCAGTGCCGAATCGCAAAATAGGACCTGGTCTTTGAGCCGCCAAATCCTTCGGGGCTTAGGTGGTTAAAATTCATGTGCGTGTAATGGCAGGCGTCAATACTTTTGACAATACAGTGTAGATCACCCACAGGTTTTTTTTTTTTCTCTCAACAAAAGTGGAGTTACTCTAACAGCATTTGCATATGCTACAACAAGTGTTAAGTGAAAGTAGCATTGTTTTCATCCACAGACCAGAACGTGATTCCTTAGCAAAAATGGAGCCCGCATTATTTTAATCAGGTTGACTGCTTTTGCAGATTTTTGGTTTTTGGATAATTTGCTATGGAACACAGGATGCGCCATGTTTTGAAGCTGAACTCCACAATCAATAAATATTATAAAGGAATCATGTGTATTCTTACTTGTGCTTTATTTATTTCTTCCAGATCTGTGCAGTATCCAATGTGAAACTTTGCTTCCTGTAATAAAGACCACACATTGCTGCTCTCTCTCCTTCTGCAGCGTGGCAGGTCTTGTCTCCACCCCCTCCTGTAATTTCTACAGGCAGCCTGTAGTGGGTTGGGTCTGGTAGATCCCTCCCACAGCTCTGCTTTCTGCCCAGGATATATAGAGCCCAGTATTGATGTCACTGCAACTTTTACAAGGTAATATCAGGGTTTTTAAAGGCATATGGTGCACCCAAAGTGGATATATATATCCTTTGTGGCCATTAACCTTCCTAGCGGTATTCCCGAGCGTGGCTCGGGGTTAAATTTCTGAGCCAAAAGCGGTAACCCCGAGTGGTACCGCCAGAAGCATCGCTGGATCCTGTAAGAGAGGTTACTTACCTTGTCAGCGGGATCCAGCGATGTGTCCCGGCTGTGTCTCGCGGCGGATCTTCCTCCCGATCCTCTCCGTGCCCCGGCTTCCATCTCCTGCGACGTGACGTTCGCAAGGGGGTGGAACCGGCGGCAAATTCAAATGTAAAAACACACCAAACACACTGATACCATTCAAAATAAAAAAAAAATCACATTAGTTTACCTCCCAGTGCCCTTTCCTGCAGTTTTACTGTACTTTTTATGTATATATATATATATATATATATATATATATACATAATTCTTGTGAATGAGCAGCCCAAACCAACTGTATACATTATATATATATATATATATATATATATATATATATATATATATATATATATATATATATATATATATATATGTATATGTATATGTATATATTTATATATATATATATATATATATATATATATATATATATATATGTGTGTATACAGTTGGTTTGGGCTGCTCATTCACAAGAATTACATGCAAAATAATGGTACCGCTTTCAGCACCTAAAATCCAAAAGAATCATACCGCCAGGGAGGTTAAAGCGGAGTTCCACCCAAAAGTGGAACTTCCGCTTTAGGGAGTCCTGACCCCCTGACATGCCACATTTGGCATGTCATTTTTTTGGGGGGGGAGCGGGTACCTAGTTTTGACAGGTACCCGCTCCCACTTCCGCTCGGAGCGCCGCGGCGCCCTGAGCGGAAGTTCTCCACTCCTCCTCCCTCCCTGCAATCTTCTGGGACATGTCAAAGGTCCCAGAAGATTGCCGGCCAATCACGGCGCGCAGCACAACTAGCGCATGCGCAGTGGGTACCCGGCTGTGAAGCCGCAAACTGTCACAGCCGGGTGCCCACAGCAGTGATGCCGGTGTAGCGTGAGAATTACCTACCCCGTGAGAATTACCTACCCCTCGTCACTTCCGGCCAGGAACAGCTGAGCAGCGCAGCAGTGCGCATGCTCACAGGGCCGGATACCTAAAGGGACGACAGAGGAGCAGACTAGTGCGCATGCGCACTAGTATGGAAATAGCACGGTGTACCGTGAAAAAAACCTACCCACGCGGCGGTTAAATAAAACAGCGGGGTTGCAATACGAATCATCTCCGCTCCTGTGGCTGTCACTTCCCTGCTCTCGGCAAGTAAATATAAAAGCGGCTGGCGTCTCCGTGATTTATCTTTTCATACAGCCGCCGCCGCTTTTATATTTACTTGCCGAGAGCAGGGAAGTGACAGCCACAGGAGCGGAGATGATTCGTATTGCAGCACAGTTGTTTTAATGTAACAGCTGCATTCCATACAGTGCCGTGAACCGGAAGTGACGAGGGGTAGGTTTTTCTCACGGGTAGGTAATTCTCACGGAACACCGGCACTGAGGGAGAGGATCGAGGCTTCGGGCGGTCGCATCGCTGGACCGTTGGACAGGTGAGTGAATGGCTGGAACTCCGCTTTAAAGAATATGTTTTTATGTCCGGCGCTCAGCTTTAAAGTCTTAAGACGTATAAGCGGTTTATGATCAATCTGATTTTTTTTTTTTATGATCAATCTATTTTTTGTTTTTTTAACTATCAAATTTTTATATTATTAGGAGTTTCTAAAATATTTGATGTGGGCATAAGTTAGCTTGCTAAAACAGGAGGGTGCCAAGATCACTGAACAGTCTACGCTACACCAATCTGACTGTATGTAATAAGAAAACAATAAAGTTCTTTATTATGATTCTGTTTAGAAGTTTTAGATGACTTTTTTTTTTTTGTGCTACAACATTATTGAGCCATTGTAGACACAGGCAACATTTTTCACTGACTGAAGTGACAACAGTGACACCTGTAGGTTGGAAGAAGATTAGCTCTGCTCAGTGTTACCTGCAAGATGAATTAATTATGCAAAAAAAAAAAAAAGGAAAAAATAAATAAATATTGGACATCATCTGTACTTGACTTGTTGTTATGTAACTGATCGCCTATGTTTATGTGAGAAAATGCTGCAAAGGTATTGGACAATTATATTAGATCTGCTGCTGCCAATAACGGTAACTCCGCTAACCATCCTTTGGATCTAAACTGGTACCAATATCATAAAGTTGATGCAATTCCAAACAGCAAATGTTGCTGTAAAAATACATTGTTAGCGGGAACCCCCATGAGTCTACATGTGAAATTTAAAAAGCTAGCAGTTGCATGTAGACATTTTATTTTTTTATTTTCAGAGAGAGAGGTCGGCATCAGCCTGGGTGGTTTTCTTAGAACAGGTTTACTCCTATGCACCAGTGCACATTACCTACACCAGGGCCGTCTTTAATATTGATTGGACCCTGGGCAAATATTTTCTTAGGCCCCCCCCAAATCCACTTATTAACTATTTTCAGGCGGTGTGGGCTCAAGGGGCAGCTGCTTTGGGCCCCACAACAATGACTGAACCCAGGGCAGCTGCCCCTTTTGCCCTGTGTTAAAGACGGCCCTGACCTACACACGTCCTCAGGAGCATACACTGGAGTGTCACCCTTCGAAAGCCTGCCAAGCTGGATTAATGGTTGGAGGCATATAGAGGAGAGTCCTTCAATTCCTTTGGAGATAAGGGCCTTGGTTGGTTTTTCAACCCTAAGCGTTATGGACCCATTGAGGTCTATATTTCTGGTAAGCAGGTCATCCTCTCTTGGTGGTGGACATCACAATTGCCGGTGGAAGACTTTCACGGGGGAAATCCATGTGTAAATTACATGGCTGGAGATATACGTGCTTACATCTTGTTGGATTTGCACAGGTGTTAACATTAATCATGTTAATGGATCACTTTTTTGTTTTATAATGTTACTAATTATGTCTTCATGTCAAAAATGTTTTTCTATGCTATTTTCACATTTATGTTTAATTTTTGCATATAGCGCAACTTTTTTTTTAATATTGGTATTGGTGCATACAGAGATGTATAGTAACTAAGTAGAGCTACTTCACTACTGTACTTAAGTACCGAAAGGCGGTATCTGTACTTTCCTAGAGTAGAATTTTTTTCTCCTACTTCCACTTTTACTTCACTACATTTTTTCGATGATTTCAATACTTCTACTCCAATATTTTTTTTTTGTGCTGCATAGTTACTCGTTACTATTATAAAAATTACCACTGCCAGAACAGTAGATGTCAGGTTTCATGAAGCTCTAAACATGTGTATTATCAGCACATACGAAAATAAATGCTACTGTATGCATAAATAAAAGCTGCATTTGAAATAATAAAAAACAATATGATGTTCAAACTTTTGACTTCTTTCTTTAATAACTACATAACACAGTACTTGTACTTTTACTTTCAGTACTTGAGTAGCATTTTTTTTTCAAAACTACTGGTACTTTTACTTTCAGTACTTGAGTAGCAACATTTTTTAAAAAAACTACTTGCAATACTTAAGTACAAAAAATGTTGAATACTTTAGTACTTCTACTCAAGTCACTTTTTGATCGAGCACTTCCACTTCTACTCAAGTCACTTTTTGATCGAGCACTTGTACTTTTACTCAAGTATGGGTTTTGAGTACTTTATACAACTCTGGGTGCATATCTCACTTTTGAGTTGCTGCTATAATTGTACACTGTAGCACAGTCTTATTTTTCCTGTATTGCATGTAGACATTCGTTGTAGAACAATGCCGGTGAAAAGGTCTGAATCAGGAACAAAAAAAAAAAAAAAAAACCTTGATTCCCATTGATGACCAAATAGGAGCTTTTTTTTATGGTGCTTGGTTGGAACGGGCATAGACACAGCATGGCTCCCGCTTGGTTTTGCTCACACAAGCCCCATTGGGCTGAGTTAGGAAATTTTGCCCAACAAAGATCCAATTCATGGCTAAGGCAATTTGCCTTATGTCATATAGCAGTGATGGAGAACCTTGGCACTCCAGATGTTTTGGAACTACATTTCCCATGATGCTCAAACACACTGCAGGGTGCAAGACCATCATGGGAAATGTAGTTCCAAAACATCTGGGGTGCCAAGGTTCTCCATCACTGTCATTTAGTTTTGGTTCACACCAATGTAGGATATGTTGCATTTTCATGCAGTGCATCGCAACACACTAGACCACATCACACTGCACAGTACTGTATAGAGTTGAATGAAATGCCATTTTATTGGTTGCATTAAGCCTGAAGGGCTCCTTCATTTAGTACATACATTTTTGCAAAGCACAGCAAGGCAGCATCCACATGATGGTACGTTGCAGTGGCATTCATGCATACAAAAAAACAATTACTTTTCACAGGTGTGTGATTGCTAAAAATTTGAACGTTCAATTTTGTCCCTGGTCACCCGACAACTTTGATGCAACCTGGGGATTAAATTGATTGTAAGGCTATGTTCACATGTAGGCATTTTGGGGGCGTTTTAGGGCGTTTTTCTGCTCTAGGATCAGCTCAAAAACGCCCAACAAGACAAATCCTATTCATTTCAATGGCCCCTGTTCACATCTGAGCGTTTTGACGTTTTAACCACTTAAGCCCCGGAAGATTTTACCCCCATTCCGACCAGGGGGTATTTTGCGATTCGGCACTGCGTGAATTTAACGCACAATTGCGCGGTCGTGCGACGCTGTACCTAAACGAATTTGACGTCCTTTTTTTCCCACAAACAGAGCTTTCTTTTGGTGGTATTTGATCACCTGTGCGATTTTTTGATCACGCGCTATAAACAAAAAAAGAGCGTCAATTTTGCAAAAATAGCAATATTTTTCACATTTTTTTATATGAAATTCCCCCCAAAAAAAATGTAAAAATCAAAATTTTTAAAAATTTTCGGCCAATTTGTTTTATGCTACCTATGTTTGGTAAAAAAAATCGCAAAAAGCGTATTTTGATTGGTTTGCGCAAAAGTTATCGCGTTTACTAACAAAGGGAAAGATTTTTGTCATTTTTGTTGTTTTTTTTTTTAACGCGTAATGGCGGCGATCTGCGATTTTTTTTGCGGTACTGCGACATTGCGGCGGACAGATCGGACCCTTGACTGACATTTTTGACACTTTTGGGGTTACCAGTGACATTTCTACAGTAATCAGTGCTATACATATGCACTGTTACTGTAAAAATACACTGGTAGTGAAGGGGTTAACTTTATTTGGAAGGGAGGGGCTGTGTGTGTCCCTAGGGGCGTGGTTTCTACTGTGATTGGCTGTGGCTCTAGCTGTAAGGACACTGATCAACGGATCTACATACCAGATCCGTTTTATCAGTGTCTTTGCAGCGAGGACAATGACAGGCAGTTTGTTTACACAAGCTGCCTGACATTCTCCCTCTCCCCCGCCGATCGCCGAGTGACCGGCGGACATCGGGTCCGCTGGTCACACGCGCGGGGGGGTCCGTGACCACGCGGGAGCGGGAGCGCGCCCCCGGGGGCGCGCGCTCGCTCCCTAGACCCTCACAAGCAAGCAACGTAGCCCTACGTTAGTTTGCCTGTGAGGGGCTGACCGCCGACGTAGATAGTCGTGCGGCGGTCGGCAAGTGGTTAAACAAAACGCCCAACACTCAAAGTACATGAGTTTCTTTTTGGGCAGATTAAAGGCATTTTTATTTTTTTCCATTGGTCACTTGTCAACCTAAAAATGCCTGCACAAAAACACCTGTAAAAACGCCTGTAAAACGCTTGAAAAAACGCCCATAAAAACGCTCGAAAAAATGCCTAAAAAACACATGTAAGGCTCCGTTCACATGTTAGCATATGGATCACGGGCAGAACCGCCGCGGTTCCGCCCGTGATCCGGAGATTATTGCAAATCGCGGGACGCCTGTGCGTTGCCCGTTGATTTGCAATAGACCCCCAAACGCTGAGCGATGTTGCCGCGATTTCCGCCTGCCGAATCGCAGTAACATCGCGCAAAAAAAATCACGGGACGCAATACGATCCAAAGAAGCTCTTGTACTTTTTTGGTCGTAATGCGTCCCGCGATTTTTTTTGCGCGATGTTACCGCGATTCGGCAGGCGGAAATCGCGGCAACATCGCTCAGCGTTTGGGGGTCTATTGCAAATCAACGGGCAATGCACAGGCGTCCCGCGATTTGCAATATTCTCCGGATCGCGGGCGGAACCGCGGCGGTTCTGCCCATGATCCATACGCTAACATGTGAACGGAGCCTTAATAGCAATGCCAAGATGTGAGCGTAGCCTAAAGAAAATTGGTTATTAAAAAAAAAAAAAACATACTTACCTGCTCTGTGCAGCGGTTTTGTACAGAGCAGCCCCGAGCCTCCTCTTCTTGGGTCCCCCTCCTTGCCGAGTGCCCCCAGGCCAATTGGCGCTTGCTATAGGGGCACTCATGCGTGCTCGCTCCTGAGCCGGCTCTCTGCATCCATAAGACACAGAGCACGGCTCAGCCCTGTACCCCACCTCACTGGCTGGTAAGTTTTAGGGGATGCTGAGGGGAGAGCTGCACACTGAAGTTTTTTCACCTTCATGCATATAAGGCATGGAGGCAAAAAACCCTCAGCCTTTACAACCACTTTAAAGTGATTTTACACTCTTCTTGCAATATCAGCTGCTTATCCAGTGCAAGGTACTAATGCACCATTGTTTTGGACGGCTAAGTATTTGTACCAGCTATATATTAAGATCCAGATCAGTGGTCCTCAAACTGTGACCTGTGGGTTGGCTGTGGCTCTTTGCTAGCCTTTATCCGCCTTTTAAACACTTTTTCTCCCAGTGACAACAACAGTGAGGCATAATTCCTTCCATTAACACCAATAACAGGGCACTATTCCTCCCACCTATAATAGTGATTGGGCACTATTTCTCCCTCCCATAGTAGTGATTGGGCACCATTTATCTCACCCATGCTAGTGATGGGGCACTTTTCCTTGAACCCATACTAGTGATGGGGCACTAGTCCTCGTACCCATGCTAGTGATGGGGCACTATTCCTGGCACCCATACTAGTGATGGGGCAATAGTCCTCCCAGCCATGACATTAATGGTACACTAGTCCTCCCACCCATACCAATGATGGGGCACTCTTCCTCCAACTAATACCAGGGCACTATTCTATCTCCTAATGACCACAGGCACCATATAATATTTTTTTACTCTCACTGAGCACTAAGCCTGAAGCATTGTCCACACCCACTGGCCACAGTCTAGCCCCTAAAGTCCAATGCACAGTACACTGGCCCTTTGCTTAGAAAGTTTGGAGACCCCTGACCTAAATGATGTGTCCTCCCTCTACACAAAGGTCAGGGTTAGACATACTATTCAAGCAGATAGGGCAATTGGGCAAGGGCCCCCTGTAAGTTAGGAGTCCATTTTTAAGAAACATGTAATACATATTATACACTGATTAGCGATAACATTATGACCATTCACCTAATATATATAATAGGTCCCCCTTTTTTTGCTGATGAAGTAGTTCTGACCCATTAAAGCATGTACTCCACAAAACCTCTGAAGGTATTCTGTGATATCTGGCATCAAGCCATCAGAAGGAGATGACTGCCTCCACTGGCTTGATTTATTCCTACGGTTCATCTTTGTGCCATCTCTTTCCCGGGTAAACAACATACCCGGTCATCCACATGATGTATGAAAAAACATGATTCATCAGGCCAGGCCACCTTCTTCCATTGCTCTGTGGTCTAATTCTGATGCTCACATGCCCATTGTAGGCACTGTTGGCTGTGGACATTGATCATCATGAAAACCTTACCAGTCTGTGGCTATGCAGCCCCATGCACAGCAAACTGCAATGCACTGTGTGTTCTGATACCTTTCTACCAGAACCAGCATGAACATTTTCAGCAAATTTGAGTTACAGTAGCTCTTCTATTGGTTTGGACTACACAGACCAGCCTTTGCTCCCCACGTGCATTAATGAGCCTTGGCTGCTCATGGCCCTGTTGCCTGTTTTCCTTCCTTGGACCACTTCTGGTAAGTCCCAACCACTGCAGACCAAGAACATCCCACAAGAACTGTAGTTTTGGAGTTGCTCTGACTCATTTGTCTAGCCATTATATATTGGCCCTTTTCAAAGTCACTCAAATACTTACATAGTTACATAGTAGGTAAGGCCGAACTAAGAAAATAGTCCATCCAGTTCAACCTGTGTAGGTGTATGTGTGTCAGTGTTGATAATCATTTCCCTTATCCCTGTATATTGTGTTCACTAAGATGCACATCCAATAGTTTTTTTTTTAAATATCAATGCTCCACGCAGACACCACCAACTGTGGAAGAGAGTTCCACATCCTTATCCCCCTGACAATAAAAACCCCCCTACGCAGCTTAAGGTTTAATCGCTTCTCCTCCAATCTCATTGTGTGGCCCTGTGTCTTCACACACACCCTGAGACTGAAAAGTTTCCTTCCTATGCTGGGATCACCATTGAGGTATTTGCTATTATCGCCCTATCAAGAATCTCACGTGCATTAATAATTATGCTTGCAATTTTTTCTGCTTTGAACACATCAGTGCAGCTGTCCATCCATTGGTTATTTTTAATCCGGTTGCACAGGTTGTTTTTATGTTTGATGCAAGTAAAAGTATTCTGGTCAGTGCTAAGGGTATGTATCTGAATAATTGTATTATGGACAAAAAATGTTAATTGTTCTCTTGCATTTACAGGTGTTTCCAAAGTGGTAATTTCCCTGACGAAGCAGGCTGTGACATGTGAAATGTGTT
>NC_138773.1:286815160-286890160 GCF_965119305.1 Pelophylax lessonae
GATTGGATTGCACTTGCCACCCTGTTTTGCATAGGTTTGCCATGGCTTGAGGAAAGGTATTATCCTAAACCTGTCACTACATGTTGCATAGCTGTTTGCAATTTGAAACAATAATGACAACCCAACACACTAAGGCAATGCACCTGCGTAGCAGAACACTGTGGCGTGTGGTAATGCACCTCGGTGCATAGTGGTGAGATTTATCGGAAGAAGAGGATTAGGTCCAGTTTTCAGTGGACTGTGGGGAGTTCAGAATAAATGGGCTGCCTTTATGCAACATTAAAGTGGGAGTAAACTCACATCTCTGACTTTTACCTGCAGTTTAGGTAAACCTATAATAAGGCTTACCTATAGATAGTGTAAATATCTCCTAAATGTACACTGTTTAGGGGATATTTACTGTACATGCAGCCAGTGACTTCACCGGCACATGCGCTCTGAAGGAACGGCCACCCATGCCATTCCTTCAGAGTCCTGTGCCATAAACAGCAGCTCCCGTATGCGCGGGAATGACATCATCGTAGTTTCGGCACAGCCGGAGTCAGCAGACCTGGAAGGAAGACCGGGTGAAGATGAGAGCACCGGCAGCGGTGACAGCTCGGCACTGGAAGGGCTTAGTTTAAGGGTAAGTTTAACATAATGTGCATGTAAGCGATGCATACTAGCACATTATAGCTTTACCTTTCAGGGTACAAATTTAACGCCCCGTGGTTTACCACCACTTTAAGGTTTAAGTAGTGGCAAAATGCATGGTAATATGCTTATGGTAATGCAGCATGCCACAAAGGCACAAAGGGGACCGAAATCCACATTGGTGCTGTGACTTTGGAAATATATATGTGCAAAATCCCCAGGAATGTCACCTTAAAGTATACAGTTCATACATTAACAACAAAATTAATTCATAAAGACCATTCATGCAAAATATTATCAAAGTTCTCCTAATAAAGTGCAATGGTGCTTTCTTCAAAGTGCAAACAGTGCTCCAGATCTTCTTAAAGTGCCGTGCTCCCCTTATGGCCCCATCCATTGGCCCTTTCATGCGGCAAAGTCAGCCTGTACCTTTAGCAGGGAAACAGCCCCAAAGCATAATGTTTCCACCTCCAGTGCATGACTGTAGGGATGGTGTTCTTTGGGTCATAGCCAGCATTTTTCTTCCTCCAAACACGGCAAGTCGAATTAATGCCAAAGAGCTCAATTTTGGTCTCATCTGACCACAGCACTTTCTTCCAATCCTTCTCTGAATCATTTAGATGTTCATTGGCAAACTTCGAACAGGCCAGTACATGAGCCTTCTTGAGGAGGGGGACCTTGCAGGCGCTGCAGGACTTCAATCTATACCAGTGTATTATGTTACCAATGGTTTATTTGGTGACTTTGGCCCAACTGCCTTGAGATCATTCACAAGCTCCTACCATGTAGTTCTGGGCTGATCCTTCACTTTTCTCATGATCATGCATTCCGCATGAGGTGAAATCTTGCATGTAGGTTCAGACCGAGGGCGATTGATGGTTATTTTGTATTTCTTCCATTTGAGAACAATTGCTCCAACAGTTGTCTCCTTCTCACCAGTGCCATCTTAAGAGCATTAAAGGGCCCCGGGCAATGCAGTGCACTGGGGCCCTGCCTACACAATCACCCACAAGAATAAAAATGCAAATTATCAATAAAGCTTCATTTATTTGTACAGTAGTGCCAGGCTAATGACAGCTTCCAAGTTCGGCAGCTGGGTCTGGTGAACACACACATGGGCGGGAGTCAGACTCGACTGTCCTGTGTGTGCCTGTTCATGTGGAGGCGGACAGACATTCCTGCAGTTGTGGGATCCCCCTCCACGGCCAAAGTGGCCTGACAGCAGTGCAGGGCCCACAGTGGCTTGCCATCTGTTAAGTCTGGTGGCAGGGTGCACAAGGAATGAGGACTAATGCTTGGCTGGGGCTGGGTCGCTGAGCAGGTGGGGCCCCCTGGGAAAGTGGGGCCCAGGCAACTGCCCAGCGGGCCCATTCGGTAAGATGGCCCTGCTTCTCACCAAGCTTCTTGCTGATGGTCTTGCAGCCCATTCCAGCCTTGTTCAGGTCTACAATCCTGTCCCTGACATCCTTTGACAGCTCTTTGGTTTTGCCCATAATGGTGAGGTATAAATGGAAGAAAGAGATCCTGTGGACAGTTGTCTTTTATACACATAACAAGTTGTCGTTAGGAGCGCCTTCTTAAATTGACAGGACTTATCTGTGTACCACATGAGCACACACAGTAGCCAGTCTGTGGGAGCCAAATTTTTGGTTGGTTGGTGGGGGATTAAATACTTATTTTACTCACTGAGCTGCAACTCAATTTATACCATTTGTTCATGTGTTTTTTTTCTGGATTTTTGGTTGATATTCTCTCTATAATTTAAAATACACCTATGATAACAATTATAGATCCTTCATTTCTTTGTAAGTGGGCAAACTTACAAGATCTGCAGGGGATCAAATAATTATCTTCTCCACTGTATACATTTTCCACTCACAAATTCACTTTGAGTAAACTGGGCATGTAATGTAAGTTCCGAACCAGCATGCGTTCCAAAAGCTGGACGTGACGACACTGGAAGGTGAGGGGATTTACTAAAACTGGTGCACACAGAAAATGATGCAGCTGTGCACAGAAACCTATCAACTTCTAGGTTTTATTGTCAAAGCTTAAAGTGAAGTTTCACTCATTTTTGTGTTTATTAAAAGTCAGCAGCTACAAAAAGTGTGGGAACCCGGTTGTGACAGCTTGCGGCCTCACAGCCGGGTGCGCACTGCACATGCGCGAGCAGCACAGCACCTCCCTATTGGTCGGGGAATCTTCTGGGACCTGTGATGTGTCCTAGAAGATTGCAAGGAGGGAGGGGGAGAGGAGAATTTCCGCTCGAGCCGCTTTCGTACCTGTCCCCCCTCCCCCAAAAAAATTAAATGTGGCATATTTGGGGGGGGGGAGTGTTTAAAGCAGAACTTCCCCTTTTGGGTGGAGGCCTGCCTTCATTGAACAAGTTTTTAGGCAGGTAAAGGTTGCCCTAGTTGGGTAGGTTAAGGTTAATTGTGTTTCCTGGTTCTTTTCTTGGTGGGCTTTCCTGGGTCCAACCTACTGGTTCTGTGTATTATAAAAGATACAGTGGTCTGTACCCAATAGGCTTGGGGTCAAGAAGAGCTCAAGGCTCAAGAGGGTCAGGGCTCAATAGACTCACACGCACACGAGAAGCTGTTGGTACCGCTGCTGGACTCCGCAATGTTGGCTTGCTGAATATGTTGGGCCTGGGATGACAAGAAATGCACATCTGTCCTCAGGACCCTGTTACAGTCTGAATGAACTTTCAGGAATTGAAGTCCACCCTGAAAATACCAATCCTGGATACCTCCACTGTAGACTCTGCCAAGAATGGGCACTCTTCTGTGCAGCTATGCTGGGGCACCAAAAGCCTGAGTTATGGACTGAGGATGTTAGGAAAAGACTGTTGTCAATGTTATTTGGAATGACAATGTTTCCCAGTAAAGCTTTTGGAACTTTGCTTTTGCCTGGTCTGAAGTTACTAAAGGGATGTAATGCAAGTATCCGGCGCATATAGTCTACAGCTTGGGTCATTTATACACATTGGGTTATGAAGATAGAGGTGCAGGATTTAATACAGTATAATGAAACTGTGGTTACCAAGGTTAACAAAGGTCTCTCTAGCAGCCTGTCATAACCGTGTATACAGTGGCGGCCCCGTCCATTGGGGGAGCAGGGGCGCCACCCCCCCGCATCCAAGCATCCGGGCCCCCTAACCTACATGCAGGGCGCCAGACGCATGGATACCAATGTTTTTTTTTTTTTTAGAGGCTCTAATAGGCTTCAAAAAAGGGTGGGCTTGCCCGGAGCCCACCCAGTTGTGTGACAATAGCGAATGAAAAATCACTATTGCCACACTGATTCTCCTCCCATCCAATCAGGAAGCGAGTCCTGAGACCTGTTTCCCAATTGGCCGAAAGGAGAAGGCATGCTATTGGCCAAGAAGGGGGGGGAGCCGCCGAAAAGGGACATGAAGGAGCCTGAGGGGGAAGCCACCACCGCCTGTCATTCCGGAGGAACAAGGTAAGTAAACGGGCTGGCGGGCAGGCGGGCAGGGGGGGGGGGAGATGTGGTGGTGCAGGCTGTAATGATATGGGGGGGGCAGGTCCGTCTGCCGCCCCCCCCGACTGATGGAGCACCAGCCACCACTGCGTGTATATGTGAAAGGTGAGATAGCGTCTTGCAGTGAGGGAGATGTTGTCGGCTTTCCATCTGCAATGATCTTTCTTCCATAGCAATGGGAGCAGACCTGTGCCACAGTGGTTCTCAAACTGTACACAGGTATGGGAGAGGAAGAGTTAAAGTGGTACTAAAGTCTCATTTTTTATTAAAAAAAAAAAAACACATGTCAGATTTACCTCCTCTATGCAGTTGGTTTTGCACACAGCAGCCCAGATCCTCCTCTTCTTGGGTCCCGCTTTGAAGCTCCTGGCCCCTCCCTCCTGCTGAGTGCCCCCACAGCAAGCAGTATGCTATGGGAACGCCTGAGCGTCCATACAGACACGGAGCCGCAGCCTAGCCCCACTCCCTCTCTCTCCTCATTGGCTCACTGATTTTTAATGACAGCAGCGGAACCAATGGTGATCCGCTGCTGTCTCAGCCAAGCAAGAGGAAGAGTCCCATACAGCCGAGTCTCCCATGGAACATCGCTAGATAGAGATGGGCTCAGGTAAGTATTAGGGGGGGCTGAGGGGGGCTGCTGCACACAGAATGTTTTGTATCCTAATGCATAGAATGCATTAAGATAAAAAACCTTCTGCCTTTACAACAACATTAAGTGAAGTGCATGCATGGAATCAGTGCTGGGTGCACGGCATGGCTCCATCCCATTACTGGGAATGAGGTAGCCATGGTACACTGGACAGGTGGAGAAGGCACCTATTGCACAAATGGCCGTGGTGATGTACAGAAATTTTGAGAGAGTTTATTAGAGTTCAAAGTAAAGGTACACTATGCGTGAGGTAGTGACCTTAACCAAAGTGCCTAGCATAGCCCAGAAGAACTTGGGCAGAAGTCTTGGCGCCAACTGAGGAGGGAATCATGGAGGATGTGACTCTATCACCCTGCCCCCCTTTCCCTTACAAGCTGAAGTTAGAAGCTGATTGGTTACTATGCACAGTTGCACCAGATTCTGTGTGCACCAGTTTTAGTAAATCCCCCCCCAATGGGTCAGGCTTAAATGTGTAAGTATGTGCAATATATTTGCACATTGTAGCAAATCTACCTCTGGATTTGCCCTCTTCCAATGATAACAGACCAGTGCTTTTCCTTGCTACCCCACAGCTACCTATGCCATCTTTTCTGAACCTTCTTCCACTGCCAGTTTCCTCTTTCTTTGGCAATAGGTGAGCCAGTAAAGATGCAAATCCTGGGTACATGTAATGGGGTTGTAGCATTGTGTGTCACTTCAACTCATCGGCATCTTGCAGATTGCAAAGAAGTGCACTATGCATGAGCCCCAGGCAGCGTTTATCACAAAAACAATTTGCAATCAAAAAGGGCAAGGTTTTTTTTTGGAGACATCCAAAGTCAATTCTACTAGAATTTTATGCTCACCATCATTATAGTTTTCTCTCTTTAGTTCAGATTTAAACACTTAATTAGGCCTTCAGGCTATAATATTACATTTTACAGGCCATCCACCCATATTTCTAATCAATGTTTAACTTTAGAGTTACAATTAAAGGACTGGTAATGTACATAAAGCGTCAATGTATTAAAACAGAAAAAAAAAAAAAGATAAGGGATAATCAATGTTATATTAGATTCTACTAACATGTTATTTCCATACAAAGTGATTGTACAAAAAGTTACATTTGTCCTGTTCCCCTTGCAAAACGTAATCATAGCTTTTATCATGCCACAAAACTTGTGAAAAGTTTACTTGCCATAAAGGGAAGCCTCATAGTGACTTCCAGCTGAAGACGCTAATAGTACATTTTATCTTCTGTCTCCTAAAGAATAGGACACCGGGGAGCCATATTTGTTTTAATTGGCACTCACATATAGAGATAATATAGGACTGGAGTGCCACGCACTTGCTGCTTATATTTAGAAAGCAAAGGTTTTTAAACAGACTTTATGCCTTAGATATAGCCTATGTATTTAAGCAACTAAAGTTAGGGGATAAATACTGTAGATACACACTTATACATACAGTATCTCACAAAAGTGAGTACACCCCTCACATTTTTGTAAATATTTCATTCTATCTTTTTATGTGACAACACTGAAGAAATTACACTTTGCTACAATGTAATGTAGTGAGTGTACAGCTTGTATAACAGTGTAAATTTGCTGTCCCCTCAAAATAACTCAACACACAGCCATTAATGTCTAAACCGCTGGCAACAAAAGTGAGTACACCCCTAAGTGGAAATGTCCAAATTGGGCCCAAAGTGTCAATATTTTGTGTGGCCACCATTATTTTCCAACACTGCCTTAACCGTCTTGATCATGGAGTTCACCAGAGCTTCACAGGTTGCAACTGGAGTCCTCTTCTGCTCCTCCGTGATGATATCATGGAGCTGGTGGATGTTAGAGACATTGCACTCCTCTACCTTCTGTTTGAGGATGCCCCACAGATGCTCAATAGGGTTTAGGTCCGGAGACATGCCTGGCCAGTCCATCACCTTTACCCTCAGCTTCTTTAGCAAGGCAGTGGTCGTCTTGGAGGTGTGTTTGGGGTCATTATCATGTTGTAATACTGCCCTGCGGCCCAGTCTCTGAAGGGAGGGGATCATGCTCTGCTTCAGTATGTCCCAGTGCATGTTGGCATTCATGGTTCCCTCAATGAACTCTAGCTCTGAAGTGCCGGCAGCACTCATGCAACCCCAGACCATGACACTCCCACCACCATGCTTGACTGTAGGCAAGACACACTTGTCTTTGTACTCCTCAATTGGTTGCCAACACACACGCTTAACACCATCTGAACCAAATAAGTTTATCTTGGTCTCATCAGACCACAGGACATGGTTCCAATATTCTATGTCCATAGTCTGCTTGTCTTCAGCAAACTGTTTGTGGGCTTTCTTGTGCATCCTCTTTAGAAGAGGCTTCCTTCTGGGACCACAGCCTTGCAGACCAATTAGATGCAGTGTGCAGTGTATGGCCTGAGCACTGACATGCTGACCCCCAACCCCTTTAACCTCTGCTGCAAAGCTGGCAGCACTCATACATCTAGTTCCCAAAGATAACCTCTGGATACTGGATATGTTGCTGAGCAAGTGCACTTAACTTCTTTGGGCGACCATGGGGAGGCCTGTTCTGAGTGGAACCTGTCCTGTTAAACCGCTGTATGGTCTTGGCCACTGTGCTGCAGCTCAGTTTCAGGGTCTTGGCAATCGTCTTATAGCATCGGCCATCTTTATGTAGAGCAACAATTCTTTTTTTCAGATCCTCAGAGAGTTCTTTGCCGTGAGATGCCATGTTAAACTTCCAGTGACCAGTATGAGAGAGTGAGGGTGATAACACCAAGTTTAACACACCTGCTCCCCATTCACACCTGAGACCTTGTACCACTAATGAGTAACATGACACCGGGGAGGGAAAATGGCTAATTGGGCCCAATTTGGACATTTTCACTTAGGGGTGTACTCACTTTTGTTGCCAGCGGTTTAGACATTAATGGCTGCGTGCTGAGTTATTTTGAGGGGACAGCAAATTTACACTGTTATACAAGCTGTACACTCAATACTTTACATGGTAGCAAAGTGTAATTTCTTCAGTGTTGTCACATGAAAAGATATAATAAAATATTTACAAAAATGTGAGGGGTGTACTCACTTTTGTGAGGTACTGTATATTGATATTTACTGCTCATTAAATGTTAAACATTGTTGCTGTACTTTATTTGATTTTTTTTGTTTCACATAACACTGTCAGTTTTTCAAAGCCCATTTTTCTAGTCCTAGAGTAGACAATGGTTAGAATCCCTGACAATTTTTATATGCTGTCCTATTGTGGAGATTTTTCATTCGCTTTTAGTCGCAGAAACTCATCACACCACAATATCTCTCCAAAGTAAGGGGGACTCCCCTCTTAGGACCTTGTTTTTGTTTTGATGGCATCAGTGAGATCTTTCAGTATAAATTGGCAGTTGCATTACCCTGCAGTTGACCTCCTCCTGACCTGAATTTCAACTGCTTCACATAGACTTTCCATTATCATTTATGGAGATGCAAACCCAATCTGATACAAACAAACCAACTTTGATACAGGCCCTTAGTTGTCAAAAGAACAGGTTTCCTTATTGGGAAATGCAGTGGCACAGTAGGTTGGCCTGAATACCCAGCTGCTGCATATATGCAGTAGTTTGTTTTCCTGTGCTCCATTGATACCCCCAGAACTGTGACTAAGCTGTTTCTGACAGTTCGTAATCAACCACCAATGATCTGGACTTGGTAGGACAGGTTCCCATTACATTTACACTGTGCAGGCAATCACAATGAATGAGTGAACAAAATCCCCTTCTACTGTCCATAAAAAGGAGTCTGGTATCAGTACTTCTACTTCTGTAGCAAATCAAAATCAAACTCAGGAAAAAGTAAAAGTTCCTTTACATCTTTACACTTACTCTGGGTCAGCAAGCAAAAATCCTAAAGCCCATTTCTGCACAAAAATAAAACCCCCTTTACCTTCCGGCCACCCCACTCTCCCTTATTCTGCCATTTTTGTTTGAATACCTTGTGCAGCTGAGGTATTCCAACATCACCTATATCCGCTGCCCACGTCCCTCGCTGGGGCCATTTACGGTGTCAGGGACAGGTAACCCACAAAGACTTTGCTGAAGTCGTTCTCTACTGGATTCTGGGAGGGCCCAACCAATAAGAAATAGTAAATATGGCAGAGCTTTTCAACCAGGGTGCCGAGGCACCCTTGGGGTGCCTTCTGGGTTCTTCAGGGGTGCCTTGGGAAAATGCCTCATAATTGCCCAAAAATTGTCAGCAAGCTGGCAGGTGGGTAAAGCCTGCTTTTTTTGTTACACAAAGCCTCAGGTTTTTATTGTGCAGCATTACAACCCTGGGCATCGTGTGGGCCCGTGTCCGGCTTCCTAACAACTAATGCCATCATAGGTTGATAAGTAGGATGTTGGGTGCCTGAGCACATCCTTGTTTGCCCCTCCCCTACCCCTCTCCTCACTGGGGTCATGTTGGCTGAATAAGGGTGAGAAATGAAATACTAGTCGGTACCATAATGCAATGGTAGCATAATGCAAGGTATTTTGCTTTATAAAAATCACCTCTAATGGTAGGTGTTCTATGTGTTTAGAGATAGCTACATTATGTAAACCTTATGCACTGTTACTGTATGCACTGTTACTGTAAAAATGACACTGGCAGGGAAGGGGTTAACTTTTTTGGGGAAGGAGGGGTTAAGTGTGTCCCTAGGGGCGTGCTTCTTACTGTGCAGGGATGTGGCTTTTTATGTAACAGCAGAGATCTACGGTCCTACATAGCAGGACCGTATGATCTCTGCTGTTACACAGGGAAGAATGAAAGGCGGCTTTGTTTACATTAGCCGCCTGCCTTTCTCCCTCTGTAACTGACGATCACGAGTGACCGGCGGACATCGGGTCCGCCGGTCACTCGCGCTAAGGTGTCCGTGATCGAGCGGGAGCGGGAGCGCGCCTCTGGCGGTGCGCACTCGCCCCCTATTGACTCACAGGCTAGTGACGTACCGGTACGTCACTTTGCCTGCACGGGGCTGACCACCGCAGTATATGTACTTGCCGCGGTCGGCAAGCGGTTAAAGGGTAACTCCACTTTCGTGGGGAAAAAAAATAGCAAATAAAGAAAAAATAATATAGCGTATACAATTGTGACAGAAGTCATATTGTAATTGAATGTTATTAAAAATGACCTTTCCTTTTCAATCTGCAGCTCTGTAATTTTCTGAAAATGCAATGCAATATGGCTACCTGGAGGTGTTCTGTACACAGAATGTGTACAGAATTCCCCTCAGAAACATATTTTCCTGCTTGTGTGATCGGCTCACCGATTTTCCCAGAAGTCTGCCTAAGATACAAGTCAAATTTCTGGCATCCCCTGCAACAAAAATGTCATTTTTTGGTGAGATGCTCCCTATAGGAACACGTCTAAAGGGATGCAGGCCCAGCAGATTTCCTCATTAGAGTCCTGCATGTTCAACAACTGGTTGATAATTATAAAACCACTCCCATTAGACTCCTTTTCTCACATGGATCCAGATAAACACACAGGGATTTCTTCAAAATAACAAAAGATAGGAATCCTCGACAAAGTTTGTGACGATCCTTGTATTATACAAAGATCACCCAGAGGGAAATGTTTTTATATCAACAAAAGTGGAGTTATGCTTTAACCACTTAAGGACTGTCTCACGTACATATACTGCAGCAGGGCGGCCTTAAAGCGCAAATTCACTTACCTGTAAGTGATTACTTTCTTCCACTCTGGGGCGCACGCGTGCCACCGGAGTCCTATTACCGCTGTGTTTGGACACAATGTGATCATTCGGAGAGAGGCAGAACGGTGGTCTAAAACAAGGATAATCGATGTTCTGCTAGTAAGAAAGACAGAGATCTTGTGTTTCTGCTAAGCAGGAACACGGATCTCTGTCTGTCTTCAGTTAAGCCATCCCCCACACAGTAAGAAAGCACCGTTAACACACAGTTAACTCTTTGATCGCCCCTGATGTTAACCCCTTTCTTGCCAGTGTCATTTATACAGTGACAGTGCAATTTTTTTTGCACTGATCAATGTATCGGTCACTGGTCCTCAAAAAGTGTCACTTTCCCGTGTCAGATTTGTCCACCGCAGTGTCGCAGTCCCGCTAAAAATCACGGATCTCCAACATTACTATTAAAAACAATAAAAAATAAATAAAAAGTCCATAAATAAATCCCATAGTTTGTAGACACTATAACTTTTACGCAAACCAATCAAAATACGCATATTTGGATTTTTTTATACATATTAGCCTAAATTGATGAAGTAATTCGATTTTTTTACATTTTTTTCAAAATTGTTGGTCTTTATTGTTTATAGCACAAAAAACAAAAACAAAAAAAAAAGGAAAGGTAATCACATGCCCCCAAAAGAAATCTCATTTGTGGGAAAAAAGGACATCGATTTTTATTTGGGTACAGCGTCGCATGACCGCACAATTGTCAGTTAAAGCAACGCAGTGCAGTATCGCAAAAAATGGCCTGGTTAGGAAAGGGGTAAAACATTTCCGAAGCTGAAGTGGTTGAATAGAGGAACCTGTTCCTGTGACAACTTTTTAAGATTTGCCCACGATTTTCTTTGTGTCTTCAGGACAGAAAGTAAAGGGAAATTTCCCCAGTGGGGCACAGACAGCAAAAATAACCTGATAGATGTTTTAACTCTTCCCTACAGCAAAGCACAAACAAAGTTGTGCCTTTTAGACTATGCTTTAAATAAACATTTATTTTTCTCATTGCTGATAATTTGGCGATAACAGTATGAATTTAGAAAGGAAACATAATCTCTGCATTATTTTAGTCCACCGCCAACCCTATGATCTAAATTGACATGAGACAGATACCAGTTTAGGCAGTCCACTTGATCACCCTCTGTCATGAGTGCCAAATTCTAGATTGCAAACTTGACTGGGCATAGGAAGCATGTGTGTAGTGCAACGTAAAAACTGCATACGCCAACAATTAAAAATACAATGAATGCAAAATAATTGACAGAATCATTGCTCCCATAAATACAAGTCCTTCTCGTGGCTTCCAAAATAAAATACGGGATAAGATCAGTAACCCGGCCATTATCACAACCTCTGAATCGAAAAACATTTGTTAATTATATAGTGTGTTCAAGAGGATCATTACTATGCGTGCTGAAGATGCATCACAACTATGGACTGTATATTGTGTCATGTACAGATGCATCATGCTGTACTACCTCCAGGAACAATCCTTATTTTTAATGTGAAAGCCCCAATTTTGGAGGGCATCTCAGGACACAGACTTGGCCAACAGCAGGCCTTTTTTTATCAAACTATTCATAGCAAACAGATTCAATCATTATTATTATTTTTCAAATTTGTAACAGAAACATGATAGAAGCCAGTCAGTTTAGTTTGAATTGCACTGAATGTAGACCATGGAAAAACAACCGAATCTCAAATGTCTCCGGATGTAACTTTACAATACAACAAACATAATAAAGAATGGAATTTACAGAACAACAGTTAACATCACTTTAAGGGTCCAGTCAGACAATTGCAATGTCAAATAATAGAAAGGAATATGTGAATTGTTGTGCCACCCTCATGCAGATATTGTGTACAGTTAGGAAAATTGTACCTGCACTATAGATTTAGGGGTACTTATTTTAAATGATGGGAAAATGGGCAAACTGTGTGGCCTTGACAGTAGGGTAAGTAAATAAAGTTCTAGGGTGCATCACTAGTGGGATCACCAGCAGGAGGAAGAAGGTTTTGATTCCCTAACATAGATCTTTAGTTATCGTTAGGGAGATCGCCATCAGGGAAAAGGAGGTCCTGGCTCCCCTTTATATATATTTAGTTATCACTAGAGGGGTCACCATAAGGAGGAAGGAGGTCCTGATGCCTCTGTATAGGTCTTTAGTTATTACTAGAGGCCCTGATCCCAAACAGGAGGAAAGAGGTCCTGATACCCCAATATAGATTCTTATTTACCACTAGAGGGATCAGCAGCAGGAGGAATAAGGACCCTGATTCCTTTTTATAGATCTTAAGTTATCTTTAAAGGGATGAAAAACGATGGTGTACTCGCGCCTAGGTATTTAGTTATGGTATTTTGGGAAGCAGCAAGTATTCAAGAACACTACCGAGGTAGTGATCTCATAGGTAAATAATGGATATATAAAAGACCGCGCTACCCTAATAATTTCCTGTGACAGTATAAATAAAAATATAAAAAGTGCCTGTGAAATCTTATAACCAATGCTCATATAATAACTTAGTAGGATGGATAAACAATATATATATTACTGTGAGATACCGTGGTTCCTCTTAAAGTGCAACGTGCTGATGATAAATATACTGTATAATATACCACTCAGAAGATAAATAAATTAAAATATAAAAGTCCAATGCAAGCAAGTCCATAGAGTGAATACAAAATGGTAAGTGCAAAAAACGTGCTCAAACACTGCCGGTGTGGGGATAAAAGTGCTGCGTGCCGGTGATCCTTGGGTTCTCACTCTGTGCCCAGGGGTAAGGTAGCACACTTACCGGAAGGTGTGGATTCCAATGGCATATGCCAAGAGGAATTGAAATCGCTTTGTCTGCTGCTCCTGTATATCGATAGGTGGGTGGACGATCTCCTTATGGATATAGGTAAGCGTTCAGCATGGAAGAAAGAAGGTAGAAGCTCCTCATAGTGTAAAAAGGTTTTTTCTTTTATTAAACTTCAACTTCATAAAATCAAATCAACATCAATCTTCCCATACAACTTCCAAGAATAAATCCATAAAACCCAGCCACTTCCGAAGACGTCACACTCTGACGAAACGCGTCAAGTTGGCACGCACGTTGCCTCGCTCTGAGTCAGTAGCTGGACCGCACGCCGAGATTCCGACTTCCGGGTTCGGCGCGAGTCAGCGGTTACAGCCAGCATCCTATGTGGTATCCCAGCCGCGAGGCACCATAGGAGCTCCAAGAGCGTTTTTCATTACTATATTGACCCCACAGTCCATTTTTAGGTCGAGTTTGCTTTTGTTTTTTGCTGTGCCACCTTACGTTTTTATCTGGAGTGTTTTTACCACATTTGGAGTGTATTTAAAGTCTGCAGTACCGATCGGGGGTTTTATGGATTTATTCTTGGAAGTTGTATGGGAAGATTGATGTTGATTTGATTTTATGAAGTTGAAGTTTAATAAAAGAAAAAACCTTTTTACACTATGAGGAGCTTCTACCTTCTTTCTTCCATGCTGAACGCTTACCTATATCCATAAGGAGATCGTCCACCCACCTATCGATATACAGGAGCAGCAGACAAAGCTATTTCGATTCCTCTTGGCGTATGCCATTGGAATCCACACCTTCCGGTAAGTGTGCTACCTTACCCCTGGGCACAGAGTGAGAACCCAAGGATCACCGGCACGCAGCACTTTTATCCCCACACCGGCAGTGTTTGAGCACGTTTTTTGCACTTACCATTTTGTATTCACTCTATGGACTTGCTTGCATTGGACTTTTATATTTTAATTTATTTATCTTCTGAGTGGTATATTATACAGTATATTTTTCATCAGCACGTTGCACTTTAAGAGGAACCATGGTATCTCACAGTAATATATATATTGTTTATCCATCCTACTAAGTTATTATATGAGCATTGGTTATAAGATTGCACAGGCACTTTTTATATTTTTATTTATACTGTCACAGGAAATTATTAGGGTAGCGCGGTCTTTTAAAGGGATGACCAGCAGGAGGAAAAGGATCCTCATTCTCCTATATAGATCTTTAGTTATCACCAAGAGTTTGACCAGCAGGAGGACGGAGGTCCTGATTCCACTATACGATCTTTAGTCATCACTAGAGCAATCACCAGCTGGATAAAGAAGGTCCTGATTCTCCTACATAGATCTTTAGCTATCACTAGGGGGATCACCAACAGAGGGAAGGATGTCCTGGTTCCTCTGTAAAGAGCTTTAGTTATCACTAAAGGGATCCCCAGCAGGAGGAAGGAGGTCCTCATTCCCCTATATAGATCTTTAGTTACCACTAGGGGGTTCACCAGCAGGAGGATGGAGGACCTGATTCCACTATACAATGTTTAGTCATCACTAGCACAATCACCAGCTGGAGAAAGGAGGTTCTGATTCTCCTATACAGACCTTTAGTTATCACTAGAGGGATCACTAACAGGAGGAAGGATGTGCTGGTTCCTCTTTAAAGAGCTTTAGTTATTACTAAAGGGATCCCCAGCAGGAGGAAGGAGGTCCTCATTCCCCTATATAGATCTTTAGTTATCACTAGAGGGGTCACCATAAGGAGGAAGGAGGTCCTGATGCCTCTGTATAGGTCTTTAGTTATTACTAGAGGCCCTGATCCCAAACAGGAGGAAAGAGGTCCTGATACCCCAATATAGATTCTTATTTACCACTAGAGGGATCAGCAGCAGGAGGAATAAGGACCCTGATTCCTTTTTATAGATCTTAAGTTATCTTTAAAGGGATGACCAGCAGGAGGAAAAAGATCCTCATTCTCCTATATAGATCTTTAGTTATCACCAAGAGTTTGACCAGCAGGAGGACGGAGGTCCTGATTCCACTATACGATCTTTAGTCATCACTAGAGCAATCACCAGCTGGAGAAAGGAGGTCCTGATTCTCCTACACAGATCTTTAGCTATCACTAGGGGGATCACCAACAGAGGGAAGGATGTCCTGGTTCCTCTGTCAAGTGCTTTAGTTATCACTAAAGGGATCCCCAGCAGGAGGAAGGAGGTCCTCATTCCCCTATATAGATCTTTAGTTATCACTAGGGGGTTCACCAGCAGGAGGACGGAGGTCCTGATTCCACTATACGATCTTTAGTCATCACTAGAGCAATCACCAGCTGGAGAAAGGAGGTTCTGATTCTCCTATACAGACCTTTAGTTATCACTAGAGGGATCACTAACAGGAGGAAGGATGTGCTGGTTCCTCTTTAAAGAGCTTTAGTTATTACTAAAGGGATCCCCAGCAGGAGGAAGGAGGTCCTCATTCCCCTATATAGATCTTTAGTTATCACTAGAGGGGTCACCAGCAGGAGGAAGGAGGTCCTGATGCCTCTGTATAGGTCTTTAGTTATTACTAGAGGCCCTGATCTCAAACAGGAGGAAAGAGGTCCTGATACCCCAATATAGATTCTTATTTACCACTAGAGGGATCAGCAGCAGGAGGAATAAGGACCCTGATTCCTTTTTATAGATCTTAAGTTATCCTTAAAGGGATCCCCAGCAGGAGGAAGGAGGTCCTCATTCCCCTATATAGACCTTTAGTTATCACTAGGGGGTTCACCAGCAGGAGGAAGGAGGTCCTGATTCCACTATACGATCTTTAGTCATCACTAGAGCAATCACCAGCTGGAGAAAGGAGGTCCTGATTCTCCTACACAGATCTTTAGCTATCACTAGGGGGATCACCAACAGAGGGAAGGATGTCCTGGTTCCTCTGTAAAGAGCTTTAGTTATCACTAAAGGGATCCCCAGCAGGAGGAAGGAGGTCCTCATTCCCCTATATAGATCTTTAGTTACCACTAGGGGGTTCACCAGCAGGAGGATGGAGGACCTGATTCCACTATACAATGTTTAGTCATCACTAGCACAATCACCAGCTGGAGAAAGGAGGTTCTGATTCTCCTATACAGACCTTTAGTTATCACTAGAAGGATCACTAACAGGAGGAAGGATGTGCTGGTTCCTCTTTAAAGAGCTTTAGTTATTACTAAAGGGATCCCCAGCAGGAGGAAGGAGGTCCTCATTCCCCTATATAGATCTTTAGTTATCACTAGAGGGGTCACCATAAGGAGGAAGGAGGTCCTGATGCCTCTGTATAGGTCTTTAGTTATTACTAGAGGCCCTGATCCCAAACAGGAGGAAAGAGGTCCTGATACCCCAATATAGATTCTTATTTACCACTAGAGGGATCAGCAGCAGGAGGAATAAGGACCCTGATTCCTTTTTATAGATCTTAAGTTATCTTTAAAGGGATGACCAGCAGGAGGAAAAAGATCCTCATTCTCCTATATAGATCTTTAGTTATCACCAAGAGTTTGACCAGCAGGAGGACGGAGGTCCTGATTCCACTATACGATCTTTAGTCATCACTAGAGCAATCACCAGCTGGAGAAAGGAGGTCCTGATTCTCCTACACAGATCTTTAGCTATCACTAGGGGGATCACCAACAGAGGGAAGGATGTCCTGGTTCCTCTGTAAAGTGCTTTAGTTATCACTAAAGGGATCCCCAGCAGGAGGAAGGAGGTCCTCATTCCCCTATATAGATCTTTAGTTATCACTAGGGGGTTCACCAGCAGGAGGACGGAGGTCCTGATTCCACTATACGATCTTTATTCATCACTAGAGCAATCACCAGCTGGAGAAAGGAGGTTCTGATTCTCCTATACAGACCTTTAGTTATCACTAGAGGGATCACTAACAGGAGGAAGGATGTGCTGGTTCCTCTTTAAAGAGCTTTAGTTATTACTAAAGGGATCCCCAGCAGGAGGAAGGAGGTCCTCATTCCCCTATATAGATCTTTAGTTATCACTAGAGGGGTCACCAGCAGGAGGAAGGAGGTCCTGATTCCTCTGTATAGGTCTTTAGTTATTACTAGAGGCCCTGATCTCAAACAGGAGGAAAGAGGTCCTGATACCCCAATATAGATTCTTATTTACCACTAGAGGGATCAGCAGCAGGAGGAATAAGGACCCTGATTCCTTTTTATAGATCTTAAGTTATCCTTAAAGGGATCCCCAGCAGGAGGAAGGAGGTCCTCATTCCCCTATATAGACCTTTAGTTATCACTAGGGGGTTCACCAGCAGGAGGAAGGAGGTCCTGATTCCACTATACGATCTTTAGTCATCACTAGAGCAATCACCAGCTGGAGAAAGGAGGTCCTGATTCTCCTACACAGATCTTTAGCTATCACTAGGGGGATCACTAACAGAGGGAAGGATGTCCTGGTTCCTCTGTAAAGAGCTTTAGTTATCACTAAAGGGATCCCCAGCAGGAGGAAAGAGGTCCTCAGTACCCTATATAGATCTTTAGTTATCACCAAGAGTTTGACCAGCAGGAGGACGGAGGTCCTGATTCCACTATACGATCTTTAGACATCACTAGAGCAATCACCAGCTGGAGAAAGGAGGTCCTGATTCTCCTACACAGATCTTTAGCTATCACTAGGGGGATCACTAACAGAGGGAAGGATGTCCTGGTTCCTCTGTAAAGAGCTTTAGTTATCACTAAAGGGATCCCCAGCAGGAGGAAAGAGGTCCTCAGTACCCTATATAGATCTTTAGTTATCACTAGGGGGTTCACCAGCAGGAGGATGGAGGACCTGATTCCACTATACAATCTTTAGCCATCACTAGAGCAATCACCAGCTGGAGAAAGCAGGTTCTGATTCTCCTATACAGACCTTTAGGGCAGTATTTTCAATATGAAGCTAAGATCCAAACACAGGGACATGACCAAAAACTAGCAGTAGGAAAGTTAACCTTAAAGTATTTTGCTTACTAAAAGAGTAGCTGATGTTTGAAATAAACTTCCAGTAAAGGTAGTGAGTTAGTCCACAGTAAGTAAATTCAAACATGCATAGATCTATATTCAGAAAAAAAAGGTTAAAAATGTGAAAAAAAAATTAAAAAAGGGTATGATTTGATGGACCACTTGGTGTTTTACTACTGTCACTCTTCTATGTTTCTATGTCATAAAATGGTGCAATACCCAGATGTAAATACAAATGAAAAAAACTTATATTTGTTTTGCCATGTGCTGAGTAGGGATGAGGTTTGGGTTTAGGCCAAATTCCTGGGGCTCACAAATTGCAAACTTCAACACCAGAAATAAAATACAGTGCAAACCCTTTTCCATTAGTTAGCTCACAAGTGCCAATAATCTTAAGCAACGAAAAACTTAATATTAATAGACCTCTCACTATAAAACGGTGGGATCACAGCAGCCATATTATCAGTGTGTTTTTGTTAGGGAGAGTTGACAATTTTTTATAGGGTGAGATACTGCACTATACTGTACTGTTAATTTTACATTGGCACATGTCCTCCATGTCAGTGCCAATGCCTTTTGTTTGGCAAAAGCTTACTTAACAGCCTTACAAAACCCAGAATTCAACAACAAGACCCCCTCACCCTTTCACCTTTAGACTTTAGTGGGGTTTGCCAAATTTAAACTTTGATCAAGACTTGCAAAAAAGTTTGTGACCTGAACCTGGGCCGGTTCGCTTATCCCTAGAGCGAAGATGTTTTGACATTGTAATGGGCTTCCTTAATGGGAAACACCTCAATGCACAAAAATGTGTTATCAGGAGTGATGTATTCTGTCCTTTGGTCCTGTAGGTGGCTCTGCTTGGACTCAGGGGAGAACCCCCCCCATGCTTCGCCCCCCCCCAACCAATTAACTCTTCCTCTAAGCAGCTAAGAGATACATGGTGTCATCAGACAAGCTGAAGCTTATCGATTGGCAGCCAGTGATCTACTATATCATTAGCACACTTGAAATTAGAATTTTATAATTCAAGTTTTGAGTTCTGCTTTAAAATGGCCAACTTATCTATCACAAAATAATATGGGTCTGTATATCCAGAGAAGAAAAGCATCATCTCCATTGTCAGGTGTAATGTCTACATGACAATATTAATGAATACGATTCTAAAGAATAGATCTTTCATGTGTCTCAACAAAGCAGCCACCTCTACAACTGATCTATTTACTATGCACATACTAAATTTCAGGTTAAACATATGCCCGCTCCTAATTAATGCACCAAAGGAAGCAAAACTTACACAGGTTCGTGGTGATAAACAATCACTCATTTTCTAATTAGCTTGTGTGAAGCATTAACTTTTCTCCTCTCCTGAGATGGAGCTTGCATTATGCATGACACCCGCGTTGACTTGCTGCATGGTTGCCGCATGCCAAGGACAAGGCCAGTGACGAAGGGTTAAATGTACTCCGGTCATTTTCCAATAACAACAATTAACAATGAATCCTGAATCCTCGTTAGCAACATCTAATTAAAGGGATTATTCTTTTGTTAAGGATCTTGGATAAGATGAATTTCGCCTTAATCAGTAGTGTTTGGTGAGGGGCAATGTTATATGCAAAGTGTAGTAACCCATGGCAACCAGTCAAAGATATTTTACTGAAAGTATATCAGTGATTTCATTGAGCTGTTGCTGTGGCTTACTGCATTTTACTATTTTATTGATTACGTTTGGCTGCTGTAACCAATGATAAAATATATTATGTCTTCTGTGGTCCTCTCTGATAAGTCAAGGATTGGGAACATACTACTGTAGCTGATCAGAAATGGAGGACAAGATACTGGAGGTGGTCAGAGACTAAGGACATAATACAGTAGAAGGTCAGAGACTGAGGATATGCCACAGGAGATGGCCAGAGACTGGGGACATGCTACAGGAAATAGTCAGATACTGAGGTCATGCTACAAGAGATGGTCAGAGATTGAAAGTGTGCTACAAGAGATGGCCAGAGACTGAGAACACACCACAGGAGATGGCCAGAGACTGGGGACATACTACAGGAAATAGTCAGATACTGAGGTCATGCTACAAGAGATGGTCAGAGATTGAAAGTGTGCTTCAAGAGATGGCCAGAGACTGAGAACACACCACAGGAGATGGCCAGAGACTAGGAATTTGCAACAGTACATTGTCAGAGACTGATGGCATGCTACAAGAGGTGTTCAGAGACTGATGGCATGCAACGTGAAATGATAAAGGACTGATGACATGATAAATTAGATGTTCAGACACTAAGGACATGCTACGGGAAATCATGAGAGACTGACAACATACTACAGGAGATGGCCAGAGATTGGGAACATGCTACAGGAGGTGGCCAAAGGCCGATAACATGCTACAAATAATGGCCAGAGACTGAGGAAATGCTACAGGAGATTGTTAAAGAAAGAGTGCATGCTACAAGAGATAGTCATAGATTGAATGGTGATACAAGAGATGGCCAGAGAATGAAGACATTCTACAGGAGACGTTTAAAGCCTGGAAATATGCTACAGGAGAGATTAGAGATTGAGGGAATACTACAGGAGGTGGTCAAAGACTGGGAACATGTTTTTTTTTGCACAGCATAACTTTAAGCCAGGCTATTAATTGCAGTCTACATGTAAAGATCCTACCCGTGATAGCCCTGTGTCAATGCTATCTCTATACATCATCAGCCAGGGGGAGTGGTAAGAGACAGAGATGAGGACTGAGATTTTGACTTTGAACAAAAGTCAACATTTGCAAATCAGTAACAGTGCTGTGGAATCTATCCACAGTCCTAAAATCCCCAGAAAACAGGGGCGGCTTGAAAATCTATTGCAGGCAAACTTTTCTCTAATCAATACTCCTTGAGCAGCCATCAAACAAATCTAACAAGGAGATATGAAGTGGGAAAAAAAAATAAAAGCAGGGTGCTCCCAAAAGTATCAGTGGATCCAAATTTTTTGTAATCTCAGTACATATTGCTTACCTCTCCATGTGGCTAAAACAGCACAATACTATGCATCTTGGCAATAAAGCTTTATATTGAAAACATCCGGGTTCTGGACAGATGTAGGATCGAGTGAACCCCGCCTATGTGTGGTTCATGAAGCTGCCGAACAAATGTAGTTGTTCACCCAGCCAAATACCTAGCTGCTGTAATGTACACAGACAAGCTAGATCCCAGGTAACCCCATTGACAAAATTTGGTCCCACACCCCAGCAGGGTCTTTACATTACTACCGCACCAGGGATCGGCCATTTAGCATTGGCATTGGGTTACTGTAATTGACAAAGCGTTTACTACACTGGACATTATGATTGACTTGGATTTACACTGGGGGGACACTACATTTATTCCCTGTATTGTTCTTGTAATGTACGGTAATGAAATAATTTTTTATAAGGTGTGTGTATTTGTTTACATTTAACTGTTTGTGAGAATGGGTAACATACATACAATGCGATTAGAGGAGAAGCATTTTGACCTCAGGCAACGCAGGGGGTTCTTTACTGTTAGGGCTACAAGATTGTGGAATTCTCTACCACAGGAGGTGGTTTCTGCGGGAAGTATGGCTACTTTCAAAAGACTCTTGGATGTACATCTGAAGGATCAGAACATTCAGGGGTATGAGAGATGATTACGGCCACGCGCGCCTACACAGGTTGAACTGGATGGACTATTGTCTTTATTCAACCTCAACTACTATGTAACTATGTAAAATAATAATGTACGGATTTATCTGGGAGGGGGTGGATATCTGAGGACCCCCTTTTTTAAAAGGAGACTTCCAGATTCCACTATAAGTACCCCATATTACCCTTATCACTTTCTTGGGGCATCAGAGGGGAGGCAGGGAAGAGGCCCATATCTCTGAACACTGGCTTGCATGGCTTTGTTACCATCTCCTTACAATAACCTCCCCCCCCCCCACCACCGCATGCTGAAAGGCAAGTGACCTGGTCTGGTACAGGAATGGGGGCCACATATTTGTTACCTTCCCTTTGCTGGCCACCCAAGCTGTATGTCTGGATAAGGGTTTGGATGAAATTTTAAGGGTAAACCCATGATTTTTTATTTTTTTAAAGAAGCACATTGTACTGTTCGAGAACACCATGGGCAGATTTAAGGCACCCAAAGCATAATATTTAAAGGATTTGTGTATTTACAATGTTGCCTTTAAGCTGCGATAAAAGACCCTCTCCCCCAAGAGTTCCTGGCTCCCTATGCCCTTTTTTCAAAAGTTTATTAACCTTGAAATTGGGCTGAAATAAAATAACAAGATTTGATGTCTATAGACTTCAAAGGGGTGCAATACTAAGTTCAGGGTTCATGGATCGCCTGCTAGGTTCACCAAACCTCCCATGAACCAAACCTGGGCAGATCTGCTTATTCCTAGTCTTAACCAAGTCCTTATTCTATACAAAGTAAAAAAGGTTTAGATTCGACACCCACGTGTATCTCGCACTCTCTACCTGCACTCATTGCATGCACTTATGCTTAATCAGCCTTTGCAAATCAGCATAAAATTCCCATCTATCAGTTCTATTCTGATATGAATAGATCATACGGCACATTTTAAAATAAGTGGATAAACTGTTATTAATTGTTCCTTGCCTTTGTGTTTCATTTTACTCTTATTAACCATCAATCTGTGATCCTGTTCCCACAACTGACACACAAACCACGGCTCAGCATACTTTCCGTTTGAAGCAACTGCGCGAGACTGGAGCGTAATAATGAATAGCCTCACTGGATTATTATTAGCATGCAGCCCTCATTACAGTCAATCATTTGCCAAAGCAGGTTTCAGTACAGATTGCTAAT
This sequence comes from Pelophylax lessonae, assembly GCF_965119305.1. Classification (NCBI taxonomy): domain Eukaryota; kingdom Metazoa; phylum Chordata; class Amphibia; order Anura; family Ranidae; genus Pelophylax; species Pelophylax lessonae. The sequence goes on from NC_138773.1 coordinate 286,838,302, forward strand.
ATTCATATACATTTTGTATTAATAAATCTTTAACTGGTGCCACCTGGAAAACAAAAAACAAAAATCTTTGTGCAACAGTCGATATTTTCTCCCCAATTATGAGCATTAAAAATGCATTCATAAATGGCTTTCTCGTCTTGCCCACTAATGAGAACACCTGCTAGGTTTTCCATCAGCGAGAGCGGATTTGCATGGAATCCAGGTTTTCAAATGTCATTTGTCATCTTTTGATAGACAGGAATTTATAGGGAATTGTAGTTAAAAGTTAATCAGTGTCTCAAATTTCTGCTGTTTCTGTGAAAGAAGGAAGCCCTTTATCCCAGAGCCGTAGTGTAAGATTTGTCTTGGATGGGACACAGTATGTTCCAACATGAAGTGTAGACATTTTTTGTACAGTTGGCTACAAAGTGTCCATTCATATTGTAGAGGTCAGATTCTTTCTGCCTTGTGATGTCCATCCTACCCAAAGATATAGATTTATAGTGAAACTCTCAGTTCAACTTTTTCTTCATCATCGCTTGCTTTGCATTATTATTAAGTAGAATTAAACCATAATTAAAAGTACTGTATATAAAAAACCCTTTTGTTTTGTTTAGAGTAGGGGGAGTTTAAAACCTTTGGGTTGCATTGGAGTACTTCCCTTTACTACCTGTCCTGTAGACATATCAGAAAGAGAAGGAAATCCCTTCTTAGACAATTGTCAGGGAAACAGGTTTCCCAATGGGAAGATTTGTCGCATATTCCTGTTTTGATGACTATTCCAAGTTTTGAACTTTCTCTTACTTTCAGTCCCAATGACAGTAGTCACCGAATCAAATAGAGACAAAGACCAAGCCCCGCACCACTCTACCCAAAACTAAAACAAAAAGTTTGGATACAATGAAATAAAAGTCTTTTAGTTGATTCATAAAGTGGAGTTCCACCCAAAAGTGGAAGCTCCACTTATCTGCTTCCTCCTCTACTCCAGGGCCACATTTGGTACCTTTTGGGGGCGGGCGGGGGTAGAGGGTACCTGTTTTTGACAGGTACCTGTCCCCACTTCTGTCGGACCTCGCCCTCCTCCTCCTTCCCCCCTGCCAGGCCAATCAGAAAGTGCAATGTGCTTTGCGCATGTGCAGTAGGGTATCAGCTGTGAAGCTGCAAGACTTCACTGCTGGTTTCCCCTACAGGGTACGGCGGCGGCAGCACCCGAGAACCAATGGAAACAATGGCTGAGGTGCCAACATCGCTGGATTCCAGGACAGTTAAGTGTCCTAATATAAACAGACAGCAGCTACAGTATATGTAGCAGCTGACTTTTATTTTCTGTGGGGGGGGGGGGGGGGGAGTGGAGCAACACATTATGTTTTTGTGCAGGATCACATTTTTCTTTAAATATGGGTCATAGCTTACTTTGGGTCGATATTTATCTGCTGCATTGTGCTCATGGCTCTTTCTGATTATATGTTATGTGTGTGGCCTGTGCACAGTAACTGCACCCTCCCTAAACTACTGGCAATCAGGCGTAGTGAGCTGTGCTGAGCAAATTTGTCCATTGTTGACTACAGCTGAGATTGGATGTGCTGATGCATGTAATGTGCGAAGGAGCAACACTGCTTTTGCAAGCACATGATAAATTGGCAGCGTTGTCACCTTGTAACAGGAAGTGACTGGCACCATTTAAAAAAATAATTTAAATAAAGCAGAGCAAGCCAGCATAGAAAAATAAATGCCAATATAGCAAGTCAAGATAGGATATATATTTTTTACAATTTGTGTTTAAATTTTAACATTTCTCTTAATATATTATGAGTTTACATGATATTTAGTATCAGTCACCTGAACCAGAAATTCAAGTCTTGTTTTATGCTCCCAACTTTGTGGGAACAGTTTGGGGATGGCCTCTCCCTCTTTTAACATTGCTGCACACCAGTGCACAAAGCAAGGTCCATAAAGACATGGATGAGCGAGTTTAGGGTGGAGGAACTTGACTGGCCTGCCCAGAGTCCTGACCTCAACCCAATAGAACATCTTTGTGATGAATAAGAGCAGAGACTGCAAGCCAGGCTTTCTGGTCCAACATCAGTGCCTGACCTTTTAAATGCACTTCTGGAAGAATGGTCAAACATTCCCATAAATAAGTGTAGCGCAACACCTAAACACATCAATTTCTAAATAGTCCAAAGTCCCATAAAAAACATGTGCCGCCATACACATCCAATAATCTAAAAAAGAGACTATTGGACGTGTATGGTGGCACATGTTTTTTTTGGGACTTTGGACTGTTTACCAATTGATATGTTAAGGTGTTGCACTATACTGATTTATTTGAAATTTATCATGTCCCATAGACACACTTCTAATCCTTGTGGACAGCCTTCCCAGAAGAGTTGAAGCTGTTATACCTGCAAAGGGTGGACAAACTCAATATTGAACCCTATGGATTAAGACTGGGCTAACCCTACGGAATAAGACTGCCATTAAAATTCATGTACGTGTAAAGGCAGGTGTCCCAATACTTTTGACAATATAGTGTGTGTGTGTGTGTGTGTGTGTCTGTATATATATATATATATATATATATATATATACAGTCTCTCACAAAAGTGAGTACACCACTCACATTTTTGTAAATATTTTATTATAACTTTTCATGTGACAACACTGAAGAAATGATACTTTGCTACAATGTAAAGTAGTGAGTGTATAGTTTGTTTAACAGTGTAAATTTACTGTCACCTCAAAATAACTCAACACACAGCCATTAATGTCTAAACCGCTGGCAACAAAAGTGAGTACCCCCCTAAGTCAAAATATCTAAATTGGGCCGAAAATGTCAATATTTTATGTGGCCACCATTATTTTCCAGCACTGCCTTAACTCTTTTGGGCATGGAGTTCACCAGAGCTTCACAGGTTGCCACTAGAGTCCTCTTTCACTCCTCCATGATGACATCAAATAGCTGGTGGATGTTAGAGACCTCCTCCAACTCCAGTTTGAGGATGCCCCACAGATGCTCAATGGGGTTTAGGTCTGGAGACATGCTTGGCCAGTCCATCACCTTTGATAAAGGAAAAATGACCAGCGCTACGGACTGTAATATATGGTGGGGGGTGAAGGTAAAAATAAAGGTGTGAGCTGCCCCAATCAACCCTTAAGTATAAAGGTGAAAATGAAGAAATAATATGTGACGATTGGTGTTGGCGCTACCTTAGAAAATAAATAGTGTGTACTGCCACAATTGGCGTGAAATGAAATAAATGAATTACAGTGACCTACAAATACCAGAGTGTCACCAAAAGATGTGAGTGAAAATATCCGAATAAAAATTATAAAGACACAAGTGTTTATTCATATATATCCAAAAAACATTTTTTATAAACACCCACAAAATTATATAAACACCCACAAATCATGTGGTGGTATGTGCAAATAACAAATTGTATATGATGATCCACGTGCATCAAAAAGATAGATCCCAAAAACACAAGTGTATTATCAGGTTACAGATACCCGAAAAAATGCCACAAACAATGTGATTAGTGGGAATAATTAAAAAAATAATAAGTCCAAGAATGGCCACCAGGTGGCGTTTTCAGTGATACAACCTGTACAAGGGTTATGCGGGGGGTCTCTTCTCCGTAGCAGGGGAGCAGTTCTGAGCCGGTGGCGGATGCCCTAGGTGTCGTTACGGCGATCAGGATCAGAAGAACGGTGCGCGCCGGGATGCTTCCGCGTTCCACGGCCGACAACCGGAAGTGACGTTAGACATACGTGACTCCGCCCTACGCGTTTCATCAGAGGGACGTCAACTGGAGCGGCGCCATGGATATATATGAATAAACACTTGTGTCTTTATAATTTTTATTCAGGTATTTTCACTCACATCTTTTGGTGACACTCTGGTATTTGTAGGTCACTGTAATTCATTTATTTCATTTCACGCCAATTGTGGCAGTACACACTATTTATTTTCTAAGGTAGCGCCAACACCAATCGTCACATATTATTTCTTCAGTCCATCACCTTTACCCTCGGCTTCTTAGCAGGGCAGTGGTTGTTTTGGAGGTGAGTTTGGGGTCGTTCTCATGTTGGAATACTGCCCTGGGGCCCAGTCTCCAAATGGAAGGGATTATGCTCTGCTTCAGTATGTCACAGTACATGTTGGCATTCTTGGTTCCCTCAATGAACTGTGGCTCCCCAGTTCCAGCAGCACTCATGCAGCCCCAGATCATGACACTCCCACCACCATGCTTGACTGTAGGCAGGGCACACTTGTCTTTGTACTCCTCACCTGGTTGCCGCCACAGAAGCTTGACACCATCTAAACCAAAAAAGTTTATCTTGGTCTCGTCAGACCAAAGGACATGGTTCCAGTAATCCATGTCCTTAGTCTGCTTGTCTTCAGCAAACTGTTTGCGGGCTTTCTTGTGCATGATCTTTAGAAGAGGCTTCCTTCTGGGACGACAGCCATGCAGACCAATTTGATGCAATGTGCGGTGTATGGCCTGAGCACTGACAGGCTGACCTCCCACCCTTAAAACCTCTGCAGCAATGCTGGCAGCACTCATACGCCTATTTCCTAAAGATAACCTCTGAATATGACCCTGAGCAGGTGCACTCAACTTCTTTGGACGACCGAGGCCGTTCTGAGGGGAACCTGTCCTGTGAAACCGTTGTATGGTCTTGGCCACCATACTGCAGCTCAGTTTTAGAGTCTTGGCAATCTTCTTATAGCCTAGGCCATCTTTATGTAGAGCAACAATTCTTTTTTTCAGATCCTCAGAGAGTTCTTTGCCATGAAGTGCCATGTTGAACTTCCAGTGACCAGTATGAGAGAGTGAGAGCGATAACACCAAATTTAACACACCTGCTCCCCATTCACACCTGAGACCTTGTAACACTAAAGATTCACATGACATCGGAGAAGGAAAATGGCTAATTGGGCCCAATTTGGACATTTTGACTTAGGGGTGTATTCACTTTTGTTGCCAGTGGTTTAGACATTAATGGCTGTGTGTTGAGTTATTTTGAGTGGACAACAAAATTACTCTGTTATACAAGCTGTACACTTTACTTACATGGTAGCAAAGTGTAATTTCTTCAGTGTTGTCACATGAAAAGATATCATAAAATATTTACAAAAATATGAGGGGTGTACTTACTTTTGTGAGATACTGTAATATATATTTACACTGCTGCAGAGATTCTGTGTGGGGAGATTCTAATCCTTTTCTGTGTAACCTATGGTAATAAAAAGAAAACTTTTTTAAGTTAGCCTTTCAAATAAATTGATGGATTCACTTTGTAGGTAAGCCTAATGTATTGATATTATGTGATATTATTCGTTATGAAAAATGTACGTAGAGAGAGATAATTATGCTTTAAATTCAAAATCACTTTTGTCTATATATAAAATATAAAAGAACATTACATATGGCGTATCATTGCTTAAAATTGGATCGCTAATGAATTCATTAAAATATGTGAAACCTTCTATTAGCATTTTTTCTTTAGTCTTCTCACTAAAAATAAACACTACATTTGCAATCTATTTTCATTACAAATTAAAGCACAATATCATACATTCAAGACAAGAGATGACTGTATATATTCAAACAAAACAGTATGTGGTATAGAATAAAACACCAAGCAAAACCTGCTCGCTCTTGAACAACAGGAAAGAATTTGGAAATGCGTCTTTTTGGCTCTCACAAGAATATATTTACATCAGATGAGACATAAAACTGAAAATATTTTTTCCCTTACATACGTAGTGATGCTGACAGTAAAAGAGTAGATTCAAAAATATGGAGAATGAGCAGTCAAAGGTGCACATGGAAGACTGGCAGCCATTTTTTACCTTGAAATGCATATAGCGGTCATGGGGATTACACATACTGAACATTAGTGATGTCGCGAACCTAAAATTCGCCGTTCGCGAACGGCGAACGCGAACATCGGCAAATGTTCGCGAACCGGCGAACCGGGCGAACCGCCATAAACTTTAATAGGCAGGCGAATTTTAAAACCCACAGGGACTCTTTCTGGCCACAATAGTAATGGAAAAGTTGTTTCAAGGGGACAAACACCTGGACTGTGGCATGCCGGAGAGGGATCACACAAAAAAAAGTTCTTAAAAATTGTAATTTTTTGATAGAGAGCCAATTATTGGAAAAATTAAAAAAAAAATAAAAATAAAAAATTTCTTTGGATTTAGCATCTGGGGGGTCTAAAAAGTGTACCTGTGAAGTTTCAGCTCTGTAGCATGTCTGGAACCAGAAAAAAATACGAATTAATGTTAGGGCTAGGGTTAGGCTTAGGGCTAGGGTTAGGGCTAGGGTTAGGGTTAGGGCTAGGGTTAGGTTTAGGGTTAGGGTTATTTTTATGGCTAGGCTTAGAGGGTTAGGGTTAAGGTTAGAGGGTTAGGGTTATGGTTAGAGGGTTAGGGTTAGGTTTAGTGTTAGGGGCTAGGGTTAGGGTTACGGTGAGATACTTAGGGTTAGAGTTGGTAGCCCTACCCCTACCCCTCTAACTCTAACCCTCTAACCCTAAGCACTAAAAATAACCCTAACCTTAGCCCTGACCCTAACCCTAGCCCTAACCCTAACCCTAACCCTAACCCTAGCCCTAACCCTAATTCTATTTTTTTCTGGTTCTGGACATGCTACAGAGCTGAAACTTCACAGGTACACTTTTTAGACCCCCCAGACAATAAATCTAAAGAATTTTTTTTTTTTTTAAGTTTTTTTTTTTTTTTTAAGTTTTCCAATAATTGTCTCTCTATCAAAAATGACAATTTTTAAGAACTTTTTTTGTGTGATTTAGTGTCTAGTTGGTCTAAAAAGTGTACCTGTGAAGTTTCAGCTCTGTAGCATGTCCGGAACCAGAAAAAAATACGAATTAGGGTTAGGGCTAGGGTTAGGCTTAGGGCTAGGGTTAGGGCTAGGGCTAGGGTTAGGTTTAGGGTTAGGGTTATTTTATGGCTAGGCTTAGAGGGTTAGGGTTATGGTTAGAGAGTTAGGGTTGGGTTTAGTGTTAGGGGCTAGGGTTAGGGTTACGGTGAGATACTTAGGGTTAGAGTTAGTAGCCCTACCCCTACCCCTCTAACTCTAACCCTAAGCACTAAAAATAACCCTAACCTTAGCCCTGACCCTAACCCTAGCCCTAACCCTAACCCTAGCCCTCACCCTAATTCTATTTTTTTCTGGTTCTGGACATGCTACAGAGCTGAAACTTCACAGGTGCACTTTTTAGACCCCCCCCCCCCCCAGACAATAAATCCAAAGAATTTTTTTTTTTAAGTTTTTTTTTTTTTTTTAAGTTTTCCAATAATTGGCTCTCTATCAAAAATGACAATTTTTAAGAACTTTTTTGTGTGATTTAGTGTCTAGGGGGTCTAAAAAGTGTACCTGTGAAGTTTCAGCTCTGTAGCATGTCCAGAACCAGAAAAAAAGATAATTTTTCAGTAGAGCAGGGATGGTGGGAACCCCTTTTACACCTATATGATCTTTTTTTTCCTGGTTCTGGACATGCTGCAGAGCTGAAACTTCACAGGTACACCTTTTAGACCCCCCAAACAATAAATCCAAAGAAATGTTTTTTTTGTTAAGTTTTTTTTTTTTTCCCAATAATTGTCTCTCTATCAAAAATGACAATTTTTAAGAACTTTTTTGTGTGATTTAGTGTATAGGGGGTCTAAAAAGTGTACCTGTGAAGTTTCAGCTCTGTAGCATGTCCAGAACCAGAAAAAAAAGATAATTTTTCAGTAGAGCAGGGATGGTGGGAACCCCTTTTACACCTATATGATTTTTTTTTCTGGTTCTGGACATGCTACATATATATATATATATATATATATATATAAAAATACTCAAATACCAGCCCTCAAAGGGGCTTTTGGGGACAATATATATATATATATATATATATATATATATATATATATATATATATATATATATATATATATATATCACAGAACAAAAAAAAATACACAAATACCAGCCCTCAAAAGGGCTTTTGGGGACAATAGATATATATATCACAGAACAAAAAAAATTACACAAATACCAGCCCTCAAAAGGGCTTTTGGGGACAATATATATATATATATATATATATATATATATATATATCCAAAAAAAACCTCAAATACCAGCCCTAGGAAGGGCTTTTTGGGGTGCTGTCCTTACAGCAGGAGTGTACCAAGAACACTGGCTAACAAGACCGGGAACTGTCCCTAGCTATAACAACAGCAGCAGCACCAGCACTTTCCCTGCTCTCAGTAACACAGAAATTATCTAAAATGGATGCTGCCCTTGCTTATTTATAGGAGGTGGGAGGGTGTGGGAGGGAGGTATGCTGATTGGCCTGGAATGTGTCTGCTGACTGTGATGTTCAGGGTCAAAGTTTGCCTCAATGATGATGTATAGGAGGCGGACCGAACATCGCATATGTTCGCCCGCAGCGGTGAACGCGAACATGCTAAGTTCACCGGGAACTGTCCGCCGGCGAACAGTTCTGTACATCTCTACTGAACATTAGGGATAAGCTTTGGGCTCAGACCAAACCGATGCTCAGTATGAACTATGAGTTGTACATGTTCAGAGTTCAGGCAACAGCCAAACTAAATTGGTGTTCAGATGAGCCACTCCGAATCTCTTGCCGCAGCGTGAAGTTGTCACATTTAGCAGCGGTATTATTACCACTGCTAAATATGACAGCTCCCGCTACGCCTGGTTGTTAGGGAGATTAAGTCCACCTGCCATTAGCCCCTTTTAGCTGTCAGCCAGGGATTCCAGTAAATGGTTAAATATAAACAATGGGGCAAGTGATTTTAAGTGGGACCCTAAGCAAAGAAGACAATATGGGCATGACCATATTTGGTCAGTGATGTCATGGGGATCCCAGACGATATCACACCCAAATTGACAAAAAAATGAACATGTAGTTTTTTTTCGGCGCAGAGCATCACAACAGACAGTAATGCGTTATCATGTGTTGCGTTGCACTGCAACTTATGTGCATCGACAGAGATGTGTTGCCCTAGTGGGTTGGGGTGCCATTCATAGTGAACAGTACCATACTAACTAACGCATGTAATGTACCACAACCATATATGAGAGTGTAAATTGGGCCTGAAAAAAGACCAACTTTTTTGTTTAGGATAGAGAAGTGGTCTCCAAACTGCGGCCTGGGGGTGGGATGTGGCCCCTTACTTGCCTTTATGTGGCCCTTTGGGCATTTTTCCTTCCCCTGATACAAGACACTATTCCTCCCACTTATACCAACAATAGGGCATAATTCCTGCTACTGACATCAACAAAAAGCGCTATTCCTCCCGCTGAAACCAACAATGGGGCACTATTCCTCCCACTGATACCAATGATGGGGCACTATTCCTCCCACTGATACCAATGATAGGGTAAGATTCCTCCCACTGGCACCAATGATGGGGTACAATTTCCCACCAATACCAATGTTTGGGCACTATTCCTCTCACCCAAATGAACCCATGTGGCTATGGAGTGCAACATCACTTCCGGGGTAAACAGGAAGTGCATCATATGCAGAAGTAACCACATTCCAAGCCTCATGTTCAGATAAACCAGAGACACAGCATCACTTCCTGGATAAACAGGAAGCAGCGTCATATGAGGAAGTGCAGCCGTGCCATACAGAGCAAACAGGATGTGACAACGCAGAGAGAGCACCAATTCAATCAGGGGACAGAGCCAAAAATACTGTATAGAGGGCAAATGCAATGCAAATATAAATTAAAACAATACTATATAAAGGGCAATTGCAATGCAAATATAAATTGAACAATATACCAACATTTGAATAGACAGAAATATACTAAATAAATAATATATCATGAATGAATTAAAACGGTATATATAAAAAAGATAAAATGCAATGGCAAGAATATATAAATGCCATAAAATATAAAAACAGTAAAAATATTTTAAAAGCAATATGAAAAATATAAAAATGCCAATTAATTATGAGAAAGAGGATAAAATATCTTGTAGAAAAATAGAAAAAAGGAGATGGTGTGTATAGAACAAGCAAATAGAGGGGACAGTAATAGAATCAATTTAAGATGTATTAATAAAAGAGTTAATGTCCCACTCTATGTTAAGTCCGTGAGGATGGTAAGACCGTAATGTGTAGATCCAATAGGTCTCACGTTGCAAAACCCCACGGATCTTAGAGCCACCTCTCCAAGAAGCAGTAAAACGATCAATAACTTGAAAGAGTGTCCCTTTGGGGCTTTTTTGGTGATGTAATAAATAATGTTTAGAGACATTATGTTTGTCCTTCCCTTTAATTATGTTAGTGATATGTTCTTTTAATCTAACATAAAAGGGTCTAATGGTTCGGCCCACATATTGTTTACGGCAGGGGCAGGTCAGTAAGTAAACAACATGAGTGGTGGTGCATGTGGCAAAGAATTTAATTTGATATATGCAACTGGTCACTGTAGATTGAAAAGACAACATTCTTTTTTAGCAGTGGAACCATTCAATAATTGGGATCTGTCTGTTCGTAATACCTCTTTAATAGTAGATTCTAAAGAGCCCTGTTCATAACATTTGGTCAGAAATCTCTCTTTAAGGACCTCTGACTGTTTGGAGGAATTCATCGTCACGAGTACAATTTCGCCTGAGCCTAATAAATTGACTTTTGGGTACACCATTCAGCCTATGGTGGCAGCTATCTACCGGTAAGTATGAATTACGGTCGGTATCTTTGAAGAATGTACTTGTGACAAATTGGTTGTTAACCAATCTAATGTTTAGGTCTAGAAAATGAATGGTATTATTACTAGACTCATAAGACAGATGGATGCCCCTTTCATTGGTATTTAAAAGGGACATAAAGGAGTCTAAAGATACAGAATCCCCCATGCCATAGGAGGAGGATTTTGTCTATATAACGAATCCACAAAACCTACTCAGGCCTATTTTGTGAATAGACAACATCCTCCTCCCATTTGGCCATAAATAGGTTGGCCAGGCTAGGGGCAAATTTTGCCCCCATAGCCACACCTCTTTGTTGCAGGTAAAACTGATTGTTAAACCAAAAGTAGTTATGTCCAGTAGAGAACAATAACAACTCTAAAATAAAATCACGTTGTAATGGTGATAGAGATAAATCGGTTTTTAAGAAGTGTTCCACTGCTTCAAGCCCTAGATTGTGTGGGATACAGGTATACAATGATGTAACATCTGCCGTTACCATAAGATGTTCACCCTCCAACTTGATGTTATTTAAGATGTTAATTACATCATTGATATAAGATGGAGTTTTGTATACCAAAGGCTGTAGGTAAAAGTCAAGATATTTACCTATGTGGGAAGTAATGGAATTAATCCCACTTACAATGGGGCGACCAGGTGGATGAATAGGATCTTTATGGATTTTTGGGAGGTAATACATCACTGGTATATGAGGGGCTGTAGGGGCCAGGAATGATTTCTCTTTTTTGTCCAAAATATGATCTCTATATCCCTTATTGATTATTTTGGCCAATTTCCCCTTAAATTGAGACTTGGGGTTATTGGGCGATTGTGTATATGTCATGGACTTGCAATAGAGCTTGGCAAGCTTACCTGTACCTTCATGTCTGTATTAGAGGTCAGACGGCATTTCTGGATCCTTTTTATCACCTCTACTTCCTGTTCCTGCCCCGCCCAGGTCATCACAGGAAGTCTATATTAACCAATGCACTGCAGGTCTGCTTTGCTGTTCAACAGTATTAGTTTCCTGTTTCCTGTTTGCCGTGTGCTTGAACTACTCTTCTGTGTACCGACTTTGGCTTGTCTCCGACCATTCCTGTTTGCCTGTTACCCTGGCCTTTGGCCTGTCCCTTGACTACCCTTGTCTGCCTGTTACCCTGACCTCGGCTTACCCATCACCATTCTGTGTGTCCTGAGTGGCTGCTTCCCTTCTCTCCCTACGGAGCGTGACCTGGGGGACCCCAGGGGCCGCGACCTGGGCCCAGCTGCAGCAAAGTCCATCCTCACCACTAGAGGCTCTGGTGAACACCTGCTGGGTCTTAGACTCCGTGCCCTGGGGAATCTTGGGCTCACGTTCCGTTCCATCCGCAGCAGTCTGCTATTGGGTTCACTACCTTGCGCTGCGCCCCTGCCTCCAACAGGGTGCAGTTGTCACCTGGCCACAGGTGACCTGACAGTATAGGTGTCCTGATCACTTAAAATCCTGTCCATTTCCTGATAATAGTCCAGTTTGTCCAACACTACAATTCCTCCCCCTTTATCAGCAGGGCGGATAACAAGTTGCTTCTTTTCACATAAGGATTTTAGACCAGACCTCAATTGAGGATATGAGTAAGGTCTTTTGATTGGCAGATCTGCAAGATCTTTTAATACCAAGTCCTTAAACACTGTGACAGAAGGGGCCATATGGCCAGGAGGATTAAATAATGAAGGATTTGACAATCCAGAGTGTCTAATGCTAGAGTACTCCGTAAAGGAAGTAGATCTAGGATTAGAAAGAATGTATTGTTGTACATTGATCCTACGAACACATTTCTGAACGTCGATAAACGTATTAAATTTGTTAATAGGCTTTGGTGGAACGTACTTTAAGCCCTTATCTAAGGTGTATAACTTCTCTTTAGAGAGTTCCACCTTGCTAAGGTTAAAGATACCGGAACCAGTTATGTTTTTTGTTTTTTTTTCTCTGGATCCACCACCCCCCTCTGGTGCCTCTCTTGACTCAGGGCCCCTTTTCCCTTTCTTGGTTTCTCGGGGAAAATCCCAATTGTGACTTGGACCAGGGCGTGGTTGATTATAGTCAAAGGGAGACATATTTCTCTGGTCATGTGTCTCCTCCGTGTAACGGGATCTTCATCCCTATGTGGTGGCGGTGGTCTCAAAGGGGAAAACCTATTATAAGTATTAACACCATAATGATTATGAAATTGTTGTGGAGTATGTACCTGTTGATAATATAGTCTCTGGGGAGGGGGAGAAAAACTCCTCTGATGGTAATCACGATTATTCCAATTACCTCTAGGGGAATTTGAATACTGAGGAAACCATCCACCCTTCTGAGATCCATGATTTTGGTTGTTACCCTTCCCTTTTTTTAGGGCCCTTCTTGGGGGGAGGGCCCTTAGATTTGGGTTTAATAGGTTTTGAAGATGGTTGGAGAACAGAGGAAGAGTGAGTAATATTGTTCTCTCTGTCGCCGTCTGATTGGTCCATGGCAGTTGGATCATCACAAGTGTTGTCAGCAAGGTTTTTTTTGCCATTTAAAGACTATCTTATTGTTATAATCAGAGATATCCCTGTTATATGTTTTCTGTTTTTTGATCTTTTGATCCCTATCCTCTTTCTATAAATATTGTTGTAAATTGGCAGATAGAGTTTTATACTCTGCAGTCATGTTAAAAGGGGAAACCTTATCTTTCATCTCCTACCTAACATGCTGAACCTCATCCTTCATCACTTTGAATGACCAAGGCTGGGTTCAAACTGGTGCGATGACAGATATCGCATGTGATTCGCACTGCATCGCTGTACAGATCACATGCAATGTCTGTGCGATGCCATTTCAGGTATACAAACTGTATGGCCTTCACACCAAAATGGAGCATGACCCTTTTTATGCTCCGCACTAGAATCAAAACGCATGGTGTTTACACGTTATTTTTCACACAATGATTCCTGCACCATTGAGAAGGTATTGAAACCAGAGTTAGAGGCAAGAAACATTTGCAGAAGTTCAGCAATGGCAGTTTTGAACTTCTTCCAGTAAAGGTTTACTTTGAAACCTTTTTTTTTTTAATAGAATAGGTAAAGATTAGAACCCTGTCAGTTCTTTCTGTGGCCCGCTGGGGAGGATTTCCCTTTATAAACTGTCTTGGAGATACAAGAGGAAATAAGAGGAGATCTCTCCTTAGGTAGGAAAAATTCCCTTTTAAACTGTTGTTAAAGTTCCTAATGGTGTATTCCTTTTCCAGCGACAGCTATTTACCATTACTTTTTGCCCCAGTAGCAAAGATTAGAGAGGGGGAATCTCACAATTGACAACTACTTGACACCTTCTCTACCTTACGAGGATTCAATTTAGTTATTATTGGAAATTTTTGAGAGAGAGTAAAAAAAAAAACATTACAAATGTATAAAGAACAAACATAGGTTACCCTTAAATGGCATACAGAAACCATAGGAGGTACCATATGCAAAGTACACTAGTAGGTCTTATCTAAAGATACATCGTAGGAGGTTCATAGGGATCTAAAGGAGTACAGGTAGTGGATTGGAGGGCAAATTGCTACACATTTCAATTGTCGCCCCAGTATGGATTAGGACCGAGTAGTTGGATTAAGTAAATTCCGTATACTATCTGTAGCATGGGGCATGTTAGATATCGCTAGGGGTCGATAATCCAAAGCTGCCACTTGATATAAACATTTTTGGCAATTGAAGGTGTGCCTTGGCGAATGCAAATTTGGTAGTTATCATTCACTATAGAGATAACTTTCCCTAATACAGGGAGATTTACACATTTCCATTTCTTAGTAATGGCTAAACATACAGCTATGAAAATGTGAAGGATGACAGTATTTAGATTGGTTGGCCAGAGATGAGAATCCATGCTGGTAAAACAATTTGAGGAGCAATAGAAAGAGTAGATCTAGTGATAGTGAGTGGCCACATATTTCCAAAATATTTCTAGTTTAGGACAGTTCCACTAAATGTAGAAGAGGGATCCATAATGGCCACATTGTCTCCAACAGTTTAATGAAGCTGACGGGTAAGTGTGAGCCAGTTTGGAGGGTGTTATATAACAATTGTGAAAGATCTTGTGTGCAGTTTCCCAGTGGGATATGCAATGTGAAATCCTGAGGGTTCACATAAGGGTCTTGTGCCACTGATCAGTAGAAAATGTCCAGTTAGTTCATTGCTCCCATTGTTGCATTGATGAGGATTTTCCATGGAGAAGAGGATCAAATAAGAGTTTATAGATGTGTGATATACCCTTAGTAGCTGGTTTTGTTAAGGTATAGAACCAAAGTAAGTCTTGCAATAAGTGGCATTGGGAGCTTTGAAGTCAGGACAAGACAAATCTAAGTTGGAGGAACATGAGAAATTGTCTAGAGTTCAGTTGATATTTCCGACATAGTATGTGGAAGGTGCTGGAGGAGGAGGGGGGGGGGGGCAAATATAGGTCTCCAATGGTTTTTAGACCTGCTTCTGACCAGGAAGCAGCAGCAAAGATATCTGATACTCCAAGGCCTGGCCTACCTATGTAGTTGACGTGCAAAGTATGGAGTGTTTGATATCATACAAGGATGTTAATTTTTCCAAATTAAGTTGTTTAAGATGGCTTGGAGTTTACCAAATTGTGTGGACAGAATCAGGGCAGGAAATGTCCTGACTAGGTACAGTATATGAGGTAAGAAAACATTTTTGTTAACGCCATCCAGCCTGCCCAGGGGGCATTGATGGTCTGAAGATCCTGGGATATTCGATAAAGTTTGGATAGGTGCATTTGATAGTTGAAGAAGTATGAAGAAGTTGGGAGGAGGGTGAGACTAATTGAATACCCAAATACTGCAGAGAGGAATTAGAGGCCCACGAGAAAAATCCCCTTTATTGATAGCGTTCTTAGGTGGTGGTTGTGAGAAGGGATGATCAAACTTTTGAAAAGTTCGGTTCGACCAGAACACCCGAATTTCCCAAAAGTTCAGTTCGGATTCCAGAACCCCATTGAAATCAATGGGACCCGAACTTCTGGAATCAAAAAACACCATTCTGAAGCCCTAAAACCCAATAAATGCCCCTAAAAAGTGCCTAGGGTTCTGGGTCATGCCCCAGGGACTATGAATCAGGCAAAAAAAGTTCTTAAAAATTGTCGTTTTTGATATATATATATATATGTATATATGTATACCCCTAACCCAGAATCTGCATAGTGGGGTCACCCTGACATGGAAGAGTTCGGTCACCCTGACATGGCAGAGTCAGTTCACCCTAAACTACACTACAGTCACCCTGACATGGCAGAGTCAGTTCACCCTAAACTACACTACGGTCACCCTGACATGGCAGAGTTCGGTCACCCTGACATGGCAGAGTCAGTTCACCCTAAACTACACTACAATCACCCTGACATGGCAGAGTCAGTTCACCCTTAACTACACTACGGTCACCCTGACATGGCAGAGTCAGTTCACCCTAAACTACACTACGGTCACCCTGACATGGCAGAGTTCAGTCACCCTGACATGGCAGAGTCAGTTCACCCTAAACTACACTATGGTCACCCTGACATGGCAGAGTTTGGTCACCCTGACATGGCAGAGTCAGTTCAACCTTAACTACACTATGGTCACCCTGACATGGCAGAGTCAGTTCACCCTTAACTACACTACGGTCACCCTGACATGGCAGAGTCAGGTCACCTAAACTACACTACGGTTACCCTGACATGGCAGAGTTTGGTCACCCTGACATGGCAGAGTCAGTTCAACCTTAACTACACTATGGTCACCCTGACATGGCAGAGTCAGTTCACCCTTAACTACACTACGATCACCCTGACATGGCAGAGTCAGGTCACCTAAACTACATTACGGTTACCCTGACATGGCAGAGTCAGGTCACCCTAAACTACACTACGGTCACCCTGACACCTAAAGCTATCCCTACAAAAACTAGATTTTTGAATCTAACTATAGTGGTATATAGTACCCTAACTACACTGGATATCCCTTTCCTCACACTAATAATTGCAAAATGACACTGGAGCAACACAAATGCTTCCACTCTCTTCCACAGCCTTTGTATTACAGTGCTAAAGTTTTGGCGGGGCTATGTTATATACTGGGGGGCGTATGGGGGGCGTATTCACTCCTCATTGGGCTCTGGACCCTGTAGTCACTCCAATCACATTTTACTGATGTTTCTGGGCCAATCATGGGCTTTTAAGCCCAGTTCCTGTCCCATTGCATTTTGGGCGCTTCTGGTGGCCGAATTCTGAGCTTTTACCGCAAAAAGTTTGGAATTCGGCCGAATTTCGAACACCCAATGTTCGGGTCGAACCGATGGTCGACCTGAACCGTTCGATCATCCCTAGTGGTGAGCAGATGCCAAGCATAGATTAATTATTATTTTTAACTTTGTATAAGGATATGCGGCTAAACTGGTCTAGAAGGTTTTGTAGGAGAGAGTTAAGCGGATCTGCAAATGGGATTATGACATATAGGCCAATTTTTTGAGTTGTGTTGCCTACTTGGATGCCTGTAATTGAGGGGTTTTTACGAATAGCTTAGGCAAGGGGTTTATTTACCAGAGCAAATATTAAGGGGGATAGTGGGCATCCCTGTCTGGTGTCATTAGTGATATTAAAAGGGTTTGAAATCATTCAAGATGTCCACACTCTGGCTCTGGGACTAGAGGATAAGTTGAGAATGAAATTCAGTATATATTGCCTGAGAATCCAAATTTATTAAGTACAGCTGTCAGGTAGTGCCAATGGACTTGATCAAATGCCTTCTCTGCGTCCAAAGAGAGTAGCAGAGAAGGTGTTTGGTGATGGTCAGCCCACTGCAAGAGGTCTATGAACCGCCTGGTTCCATCCGATGCCTGTCTACCAGCCACAAATCCCACTTGGTTTATCTGTATTCATTTTAGCATATGAGATGAAAGAGAGATTGCTAAAATCTTAGCAAATATTTTGGCTTTTTAGCAAAATCCCCAGAATCCCCCCTCCTAACACAAATTCTCTACCCCTCTAAGCATAAATCCCCCCTCCAAATTCCTCTCTTCCAGCACAAATCCCCCCCAATCCCCTCCTAGCAAAAATCCCCCAATCATCCCTACTAGCACAAATCCACCCCCCCCCCCAATCTCCCTTCTTAACACAAATACACACTCCTAGTACAAATCCCCACCCTCCAAATCACCCCCACAAATCTTCACTGCGCCCAGGGCAGCTGTCCCTCCTGCCCACCCCTTATCCCAGGCCCTGGTCACACCTGAGAAAGGCAGAAGCACTATTTGTTGAAATAGGATTGGAAGAGAGTAAGAGTAAGATGCAATAAAGTAGTAAAAGTCAGAAAAAGTCTGGGTATAGATAAGAGAGTTTGGCTACGGTAATATTTCTTAAACCTTTTTACTTGCTTTAGAATTCCCATTTTAAATGTTTCAAGAAATGTGAACATTTATCAATATAATTTGCGATTTAGCAGTTTTTTTTTTTCTTTTTACACATGAACTGATTTGTTCCTGTAGACATAGACTTTAAAGTTTCACAGTAAGTGCTCATTACTATATAATAATGTGGCTCCAAGGCTTCTGTTGCAGATCGTCTATATCTTCTATACTCATTCCAAGCTTGTTGAGCGCCCTTGTCAGACCATTACTTCTGACTAAACACAACACTTTGTACAAATTACCCGAGATGTCAAACAAGAAACAAGCGTCTTTGTTTGGTTTCCAAAAGAAACATATTTTCCTTTTAATATCAAATTCATTCAAAATAGGTTAAACGATGGCAAAAAAAAAAAAAGGCAGCGGAGTTGAAGTACAACAGTATAATGGCAATCATTTTTGCTTTTTATTTTGCCAAACAAAACGAAAAGGCTGAACGTGTTCATGTTTCAAATTAAAATAATTGCAGAGAGGAAAAAAATATCATTGTATGTAGATATTTAAAAGAAAATTATGCTGCATTTTAAATCGTCATACAAGCTTAGCCTAATGTTTCTTGAATTGGTGAGGGCCCTGGCAGAGTCAAAACGTATCCATGCCACAGGGTCTCTCCACGTACACTCAGTAGGGGTCTTGTCACTGTATGTTTATTTTGAATTCTAATTATATATCAAGGGATTTTGCTGGTGTGCAATCACATGAACCCATCCCCTTGCATGGTAACACTTCTGTTGGCAGTGAAGTTCTATCCAGTGGTGGCCCCTCCCAAACATCCTCTTCCCCTGATTAGAAGCTTGCACTTAGCTGCAGGAATCTGATTCACTCACATATTCCTACATTCCCAAGTCAAAATGGGAAATACAATGTGTAAACAAACACAGACCTGAGAAGAGCTGGGAGTAGTTAGGGAATGTGTTGATGAGCGTTTGTTCACTTCAGAATGACTGTTCTCCTAATACAAGTCTATAGTATTGGATTAGAAGCTGGAGACAATTCAAACTCAGGTCAAAATTAGGTAAACTGCAGGTGGGTTCTGAATGATCTCAGAAGCATCTCAAACTGTTGTAGAAAGTAGACTGCATTTGCCCATTAAAGCCCATCAATCTTGGCCCTTTTTTCGTAGACTTGTAATGTAAGGTTAGAGTTGATTGACCATCGTAGTTTCCTCTACTCGCAATGAAGTCCTTGGATGACTGGAAAAGCCTCTTCAACATTGCAGAACATGCCCTGTTAAAAGTGACTAGCTGCTTTTTGTTTTCCCATGACCTGAATAAATGAGAACTTGACTTCTAATAACACAATATTACAACAGCCATTTCATGAGCAGTATCTCAATGTTATTTTGACCCAACCAAACTTGATAAAACATGATGATTTTTTAATCCTAGGACTCCGTCTTCTTTGGGCTCATTCCTGCTTCGCGGATTGGTAATGGAGGAGGTTTCCTCCAGTATTACAAATTTATGACAGAACAACATTAAGTCCTGATTCTCTCTATCTATTAGTCTCATGTAGGAGTTATCTATTAGCTATTCTCTTATGGAGAAGATTGTACTGTAACATTGATGTAACCATATAGTGAAATAGACAAATTAAAGTGTTACTAAACCCAGAAAAGTAAAATCAAACTGTATATGCAGCAAAGCATGCTTGTTATACTCACTGTGGAATCTAGGGGATTAATCCTCTGCATTGTGTAAAAAGGCTGTTTGATCCGGTCTTTACTGTTCTTCCCCTTCTTCCACAGTCCCCTATCTATCTTATGATAATACAGAGCCCTAGGAGACCCTCTAAACATGCTCAGTTTGGTGTGTATTGCTAGAAGGTTTTTTTTTTTCTTGTGAGAGTGCATGTGTTCAGCACAGGGCCAATCAGCACTGTCCAGACAGAGGGTCAGGGGTCCTGTAGGCTTATAGGACAATCACAGGAGAATGAAAACTCATCATACAAGCTTTAACCAGACACTGATAGAAGTCACAAGACTGTTAAATACTGCTGACGAGAAAGGGTATTTAGCAGTTTAAATTTACTAAAATAATTGCATTTCCATGTTCTGTGTACTGTGGGAGACCAGATATAGTGAATGCAGGCTCCTGGGTTTAGTAACACTTTAAGATCACTATGCTGAGATCAATGAAAAGGGATGTTTTAATATCAGACCTTATGAAGTGGATTTATCCATGAAACGCGTTGGCCACAACTTGCAATTTAGTAGCTGTGCAGCTTTCTGGAGTCAAATGATTTTAGTCTCTGTTTGTTTTTACTGCTATCTCTGTTAAAGAGATCGTTCTTTCTGTACTGCTGACAACAATTTTACCAGAGAGACAGTGGAAGAAATAAGTAGCTGCACATTTTAGGACTGTCTCTTTCTAATTGATTTTTCAAGAAGACCCCAATGGACTACAGACAGGATGAAGGGTATGCCCCTATTATTCATTTTGCTATGGGTGTTTTAAATAGACTTGTACAGCAGGAGAATAAATTACACTCTATTTTCATCTGGAGGTAGGCTGCAGGAGGTACATTCCACCTATTTATATATTATATATTTATATTACATATCTGACCATAAAGATGAAAAATAGTTTACTATTAAATATAATAAACTATACACACAACATTACAAATTTCAAGTTCAGGTTTACACAAAAACCCAACAGCCCAGACTCCCTACCCTCACTGATCTATTCTAGCAAAGAGATCCCCACCCAGTTGCTAATTTATGTCTGCCTGACAATGGATGCAAGGAGAACAACCCCAGTCAACTCGATAGAGGCTCGCTGTATTGGTGTGGCTGGCACCGGAGATGATTTTGGATTGGAGGATGGGACATTGGAGGAATCTGCCGCTGTCAGGAAGAGGTAACTAAGAAACTGGGTAGGGATATCTGGGTGAAAATAAGTAAGAAGGATAGGAAGGGTAGTTGGTGGGTTTTGCATAAACTTCGAGACAAAAGTCAATTAAAAAATTGACTGAGTTTGGTGGAAAACTGTTGGCTGAACAGTGGCTGCCTCCTATCAGACTCCAGTGAAGAAAAAAGCATCCAAGAGGTGCTCGGGCTTCTTGTGAGTTCATACTAAGTAGTGAGAGAAAAAAAAAAAAAAAACATCCAGAGAGTTCACTGGCTTAGGTTAGGCAGCTTACAACAGACAGAAACTACCCTTCAGTGGGTACCCAGTAGGTTACCAGAAAATACCAAAATCATTTATCGGTTTGCATTAATAAACACCCAATATATCTTGGGTGCCAGAAAGCACTCCCTCTTCATCAGTTAAAATAAGAAACGTGAAAGAACTCAAAATAGACCTTTCCTTGGTGAATCTGATTGTCCACACAAATGCTGTTGGCCAGTAACTCTCCAAGTCCAGCAATTCCATAAAAAAGCCCTATTTTGAGTCTATTCAGGCTTCTCATTTTAACTAAAGCCCCGATAAGATGCAAGAAAAACATGCATGTCTGGAGAGGCCTCCATTCATGGCAAAATGGGAAAAAGAGATTGGGGCACAACTGTCAAAACAAGAATCAAATGTTATATTAGGGGCTGCAGGTTGCGCGGCTACAGATGTGGGTACCATCGAATTAAACTACAAATGATTACTAAGATGGTACATTACACCTGTATTAGCACACAAATATCAACCAGATAAAACGGATAAATGCTGGAGGGAATGTGGAGGAATTGGGTCGATGTACCATATCTGGTGGGACTGTCCCAAAATTAGGGAAATTTGGATAAAGGTGCAGCAAATCACTGGTGAAATCACCAAAACAACGATTCCAAATGATCCATGGGTCTGTTTATTTCATAAAACGACACTACCGTTAAAAAAATATAAAATAACTCTGGTTCCAATCTTGCTAAATGCAGCAAAGGGAATAATTCCGAAAAAGTGGTGTGAAGTGGAAAGTCCAAACCTAAAAGAATGGTGTAGCAGAAATAACCATGTTTTTAATATGAAGTAAATTGGCAGAAGCCAAGAGGAAAACCCAACGAATATGAATAAAAAAATGGGAAAGATGGGTAGACTTAAAAAAATAAAGTAAATATGCAGAAATTAATATTTAAAACCACTGAGGAAATAGGAACAAAGGTTTAACAAAAGAGATGGTCGTGGTACTCCTAATAGAAGGAGAAATAGCGAGAGAGTAGGTATCAAATCTTCAACCAGTACTAAATTATAAATAAATAGGAAGGTAGTAGAGTGAGCTAAAGAGGATATATCGGAGGGAGAGTTTGGAGAAAATTTTGTAAAGTATCTATGGATTTCTTTTTATTATTAAGGAATTCTTTTTTAAATGTTTTGTTAAATTTTTTGATGGAAAACTTAATAAAAATTGAAAGTAAAAGAAAAAAAAAAACTAAAGCCCCGATGAAGAGGGAGTGTTTTCTGGCCTCCGTAGCGCATTGGTTACGCTATCTGATTGACCACACAAATTCTGTTGGCCAGTAACTCTCCAAGTCCAGCAATTCCATAAAAAAGCCCTATTTTGAGTCCATTCAGGCTTCTTAATACGCTTCCGGACCATCCGCCGCAGATATACTGCGGCAGGCAGTCCCTCCTGCGGGAACTGATGTAGGGGTACGTCGGTCGCGCGACTGCAGCTAGGGGGCGAGCGCGTGCCACCACTTGGCAGCAAGGACTCCGATTCACAGCTCAGGTGGCTCTGATTTCCGCCAGCCACCCGCGATTGCTCCACGCTGAGAGAGAAGAACGGTCAGCTGTTGTAAACACAGCTGACCGTTCTTCTCCCTGGAATGATGACAGAGCTCCTGTGAACCTTCTATATAGGATCACAGGTCTCTGCGATCATTTCACAAGCCCCGCCCCCATACAGTTAGAATCACTCCCCTAGGCTCACATTTAACCCCTTGATCACCCACAATGTTAACCCCTTCCCTACCAGTGTAATTATTACAGTAACAGTGCATATTTTTAGCACTGATTACTGTAGTAATGTCACTGGTCCTTCCAAAAGTGTAAAAAATGTCAGTTAGGGGTCCGATCTGTCCATCGCAATGTCGCAGTCCCGCTAAAAATTGCAGATCGCCGCCATTACTAGTAAAAACAAAATAAACAATAAAAATGACATAAATCTTTCCCGTAGTTAGTAGACACGATAACTTTTGCGCAAACCAATCACAATACGCTTATTATGACTTTTTTTTTACCAAAAATATGTAGCAGAAAACAAATTGGCCTAAAATGTTAAAAAATTTAGATTTTTAATTTTTTTTTGGGAATGTTATATAACAGAATGTGAAAAATATTGTTTTTTTTTTAGAATTGTTGCTCTTTTGTTTATAGCGCAAAAAATAAAAATCGCATAGGTGATCAAATACCACCAAAAGAAAACTCTATTTGTGGGAAAAAAAGGACATTATTTTTATTTGGATACAGCGTAGAACGACCGCGCAATTGTCTGTTAAAGAAACGCAGTGCCGAATCGCAAAATATAGCCTGGTCATTAACCACTTGGCGACCGCCGCACGACTATCTACGTCGGCGGTCAGCCCCTCACAGGCAAACTAACGTAGGTCTACGTTGCTTGCTTGTGAGGGTCTAGGGAGCGAGCGCGCGCCGCCTGAGGCGCGCTCCCGCTCCCGCGTGGTCACGGACCCCCCCGCGCGTGTGACCAGCGGACCCGATGTCCGCCGGTCACTCGGCGATCGGCGGGGGAGAGGGAGAATGTCAGGCAGCTTGTGTAAACAAGCGACTTGTCATTCTCCTCGCTGTAAAGACACTGATCACACGGATCTAGTATGTAGATCCGTTGATCAGTGTCCTTACAGCTGAAGCCACAGCCAATCACAGTAGAAAGCACACCCCTAGGGACACACACAGCCCCTCCCTCCCAAATAAAGTTAACCCCTTCACTACCAGTGTATTTTTACAGTAACAGTGCATATGTATAGCACTGATTACTGTAGAAATGTCACTGGGACCCCCAAAAGTGTCACAAATGTAAGTCAAGGGTCCGATCTGTCCGCCCCAATGTCGCAGTACCGCAAAAAAAATCGCAGATTGCCGCCATTACGCGTTAAAAAAAAAACAACAAAAATGACAAAAATCTTTCCCTTTGTTAGTAAACGCGATAACTTTTGCGCAAACCAATCAAAATACGCTTTTGCGATTTTTTTTACCAAACATAGGTAGCATAAAACAAATTGGCCGAAAATGTAAAAAAATTTTGATTTTTACATTTTTTTGGGGGGGAATTTCATATAAAAAAATGTGAAAAATATTGCTATTTTTGCAAAATTGACGCTCTTTTTTTGTTTATAGCGCGTGATCAAAAAATCGCACAGGTGATCAAATACCACCAAAAGAAAGCTCTGTTTGTGGGAAAAAAAGGACGCCAAATTCGTTTAGGTACAGCGTCGCACGACCGTGCAATTGTCCGTTAAAGTCACGCAGTGCCGAATCGTAAAATACCCCCTGGTCAGGAAGGGGGTAAAATCTTCCGGGGCTTAAGTGGTTAAGGGGGAAAATCTGCCGGTCCAGAAGTGGTTAACTAAAGCTCTGAGAAGAGGCAGTGTTTTCTAGGCCTCTGTAACACGTTGGTTATTTAGTGTAAACAAAAAAAATGAATTTGGGATTTTTGAATTTGGCATTCCTTCCATTGGTCCATGCTGTTTTCTGGTAACCTGCTGGGCATTGTAATGTAGCCCTGTCTGTTGTGAGCACCATTACCTAAGCCAGCGAGCTTGATTTTTTTATTTTTATTTTTGTAATATTTTATTATTTGGTCTGGAGTGCCTTCCAACGGTGCATGTGTTTTTTGCATCCTATCAAATGCAGTTACTGTTCAGGTATTCGAGCAGTTGTGGCTGTCCGAATACGATAGCCGCTAGTAAAGACTCCATCTACGCTGTTTAGCATGAGCCTTCTACCATTTAGCTTGCAGAAATCAAGCCGAGTAAGGCCAGCATAAGCGTTTTCTTTTAGCTAACCTGATTGGCTACTCCAGTTTCCTTTTTATACTTTACAAAGTCTTACAACAATAAAAAATCCAATACGCTCATTTTATTGTTATTTTAATAGTCTTGCAATAGTGTAGTCTTGTAGTGTGTAGTTATTTCCCTAATAACGTTTCCTTAATTAAGAGAGTCAGTTTAATTCTGCACAATGTTAGCGCTGCAGTTTTATTTTCTTGTTAAATAAAGGTCTCTCTGTCGTTACTAGTGTGCTCCTTTTTTCGTGACAAAAAAAAAAAAAATATGACAGTCAGGGAAGGAAAATAATGATTAATGAAAAGTTGCCAAAAAGATTTAAAAAACTCTGAGGTGTTACCTACCAAAAGTTCCCCTTCTGTCTGAGATACAGCACAGATTGCAGGCGTGACAGGAAATATGGTGCTATTGTTAGTGCCATGGCACTTTGGTTTTTTTGGCTTGAATTAGTCCAATCTGTGACATGCCTGTGAATGTCTCTCTTCTGTACTGTCTGTATGGCATATGGATTCCTGGAA
This sequence comes from Pelophylax lessonae, assembly GCF_965119305.1. Classification (NCBI taxonomy): domain Eukaryota; kingdom Metazoa; phylum Chordata; class Amphibia; order Anura; family Ranidae; genus Pelophylax; species Pelophylax lessonae. Next base: position 286,863,948 of record NC_138773.1, read on the forward strand.
TGCAACATCAGACCTAGCCACAGAACAAGTGTTCAAAGCACCTTATTATTTAAAAAAAAAAGCCAATTACTCAAAAGACACAAATGTTAAATGTTTCACATTTAATGATCGGTTGATCTGCAAAACAAATTACATTTTTTTTTCTTCTTTTAGAAGGTTTACTTTTTTTTCTTTATGATTAGGACACTGATGGAGGAATCCCATGATGGAACATGTAGGTAAAAGAACTATATAGTCATGAAGATGTTTTCCCTTGTAACAGCTGCTAGGTTTCATTTAACCACTTAAGCCCCGGAGGATTTGGCTGCTAAAAGACCAGGGGGTATTTTGCGATTCGGCACTGCGTGACTTTAACGGACAATTGCGCGGTCGTGCGACGCTGTACCTAAACGAATTTGACGTCCTTTTTTTCCCACAAACAGAGCTTTCTTTTGGTGGTATTTGATCACCTGTGCGATTTTTTGGTCATGCGCTATATTACCCAAAAAAAAGCGTCAATTTTGCAAAAATAACAATATTTTTCACATTTTTTTATATGAAATTCCCCAAAAAAAATGTAAAAATCAAAATTTTTTAACATTTTCGGCCAATTTGTTTTATGCTACATATGTTTGGTAAAAAAAATCGCAAAAAGCGTATTTTGATTGGTTTGCGCAAAAGTTATCCCGTTTACTAACAAAGGGAAAGATTTTTGTCACTTTTAAAAAATATGGGAATTACTGCGCTAAAACATGATTAAATAAGCTTACACACTCAACAATGAATAAAAGCTCAACCTCTCTAAGTAAAAGCTGCCAACACCTGATCATGATTTAGAAAACACAGATCATAACAAATTGTAGAAATAAATGGTGTAGCGCTTAAATAATAAATTAAAATGAACTCCACAGTCCATATAAAAATATCAATCATTGGAAGGAAAGTCCATATCAGAAAGACGTGCTCCCAAAGGTGTAGCCAATCACTTCACACTCCAACAATTCTGTGCAGAGAGACCACCACCAAGAGAAAAGATGGCCCCTTACCGCAATGAATGGATCCCCACTACAGAGATCAGATCCAGCTCTATTCGTACGTCTATATGACCATATCAGACAGTGCCCGGCTCATAGTGACATCCACATCAGCTCCAATGGTTACAGACACAGGTATAGGTGCATATGTGAAGAAAGAGGGACAACTCCCATAGTGAAGTACAGTAATAAGTGTGTTTATTAGATGCACTAGCATAAAATTGGCAACTCACATTTAGCAGCAGATATTACAGCATGTCTCTCTCATATATCGCCTTTCGGGTCTGGTTTCCAACCAAGAAAATGGCCGCCGCGTCCCTCGTGTGTCCCAGCGTGGCGTGCCGCAAGCTCCTCCTACGCGTTTCGTCAGTAGATGACGTCGTCAGGGGGGTGATGACGACGTCATCTACTGACGAAACGCGTAGGAGGAGCTTGCGGCACGCCACGCTGGGACACACGAGGGACGCGGCGGCCATTTTCTTGGTTGGAAACCAGACCCGAAAGGCGATATATGAGAGAGACATGCTGTAATATCTGCTGCTAAATGTGAGTTGCCAATTTTATGCTAGTGCATCTAATAAACACACTTATTACTGTACTTCACTATGGGAGTTGTCCCTCTTTCTTCACATATGCACCTATACCTGTGTCTGTAACCATTGGAGCTGATGTGGATGTCACTATGAGCCGGGCACTGTCTGATATGGTCATATAGACGTACGAATAGAGCTGGATCTGATCTCTGTAGTGGGGATCCATTCATTGCGGTAAGGGGCCATCTTTTCTCTTGGTGGTGGTCTCTCTGCACAGAATTGTTGGAGTGTGAAGTGATTGGCTACACCTTTGGGAGCACGTCTTTCTGATATGGACTTTTCTTCCAATGATTGATATTTTTATATGGACTGTGGAGTTCATTTTAATTTATTATTTAAGCGCTACACCATTTATTTCTACGATTTTGTCATTTTTGTTGTTTTTTCTTTTTAACGCATAATGGCGGCTATCTGCAATTTTTTTGCGGTACTGCGACATTGCGGCGGACAGATCGGACCCTTGACTGACATTTTTGACACTTTTGGGGTTACCAGTGACATTACTACAGTAATCAGTGCTATACATATGCACTGTTACTGTAAAAATACACTGGCAGTGAAGGGGTTAACTTTGTTTGAGAGGGAGGGGCTGTGTGTGTCCCTAGGGGCGTGATTCTAACTGTGATTGGCTGTGGCTTGAGCTGTAGAAACAGTGATCAACGGTCCTACATAGTAGAACCGTGTGATCACAGTTTCTACACAGGGGAGAATGACAGGCGGCTTGTTTACACTAGCCGCCTGACTTTCTCCCTCTCCCCCGACGATCGCTGAGTGACCGGCGGACATCGGGTCCGCCGGTCACGCGCGCGGGGGGGGTCCGTGACCACGCGGGAGCGGGAGCGCGCCATCGGCGGCGCGCGCTCGCTCCCCAGAGCCTCACAGGCTAGTGACGTACCCGTACGTCACTCTGCCTGTGAGGGGCTGACCGCCGCAGTATATCTACTTGCGGCGCTCGGCAAGTGGTTAAAGGAACACTCCAACCAAACACCAGCTGCATTTAAACCAGCTAGCTTAAAATGTAATACATATAATGTTTGATTAATCAATATAGTAACAGTACAGTAAAACCTTGGATTGCAAGCATAATTAGTTCAGGAAAAAATGCTTGTAATCCAAAACGCTCTTATATCAAAGCAAATTTTGCCATAAGAAATAATGGAAACTCAGATGATTCCACAACCATGTATTCATAAATCCTTCAGTTTATAGTCCATATAAAAAGATTATAGCAATGAGATATGTTGTGTAACCAAAAAACGTCCATCCACAAATGGCCACTTCCACAAGGGGATTAGAAGGAAAATCCAGCAGGAGCTACAGAGTATAAAAGAGAAGAGAGGTGCCTCTAAGTGTAGCAATATGGTTACATTTAAAGAAGGTACAACATTTAGCAACTCACATGGTTGATATTAAAACAGGCACATCTAAGTATGCAGGGATCCGGGGTAAAGCTATCCACATAGACCATTCTTCGCACCACCATCATCACCATCCCTTCCACACTGTGCTCCACGAGCGCTTCAAGCCTCGCTTTCAGATCACTCTACTGCAGGGTAGTCTTCCCGGTCACAATTACAGACTAGCGGTGGTGAGCGCCGGCAGTGTGGAGGATGGTCTATGCAAATGTAACCATATTGCCACATTTAGAGGCGCCTCTCTTCTCTTTTACACTCAGTTGTGATGTGACGCCACTTGTATATCATGACATCGCTTGTTTATCAAGTCAAAATGTATAAAAAAAAATTGCTTGTCTGGCAAATCACTCTCAGACCAACTTACTCTCAATCCAAGGTTTTACTGTATCTTTATAATTGCATTGAGTTGGAACCTTTATTACAGGCAATTCTGTAGCGCCAACAATCTACACTGCAAATGGAAAAAATTAATTTGACCAGTGCTATGGAATATGTAAAAAAATTGCTGTATACAGGTATGAAGCTGCCACCAACCAACCCCTAAAATTAGGGGTCAAGTGTATAAAGGGTGTGAAAGGATTGGTACCGGCGCTAACCTGTTTATTAGACGGTGTATTGCACTAGATCCTATGTGTGTATATTAGTGATAAATACAATTATACCAAGTGGAAGAAAAAAGTGCAGCGCTAATGAGTGTACATAATATACAAGAGTACAATTGAACATATATATATCAAATATAGGATATTATAGGACAAAGAGGGGGGACAAGCTCACAATGATCGCTTAAGATTTAAAGCACCACGTCCCAATATGAATATCAAGAGAAAGGACAAGTTGGGCGTATAAGCATGGGACTTTTAAAACTGGGTGCTTGGTATATAGGTAAAACAAAAAAAGGAGATAAATGTAAAAAAGTCAAAAGTTTATTGAATTTACGAAAGAAAGGGGAAAGTCATAAAAATGTATGCTGTGTCAACAGAATACAAATGACAATATACACAATATTGCATTAAAAACAATTGCAGTCAACAGACATGTTTGCTTATGTATCGATTTACAAGCAGATATCGAATCCTACACAGGGATAGATAATGTGTATCATATACCCTAGACCCATCCACAAGGAGATGTCTGTGCAGGAAGACGATGAAGCCCACAATTTCAACCCGACATGTTTCACGGCCCTATAGCCGCTTCCTCAGGGGTATTTTATAGGGGGTTCACTCTATATGTCTCACTCCAGACAGGTGTGAGATATAGATTTTCTATTATGCTTGTTATTTTGACAGGCAACATATGTCAATAATTAATACACATATATATTTTTGCATGTCTTTGTATCTTACGATATGTATGGTGCTTTCCTATGTATATACTTATTGCTTGTCTCTTTCACTTTAGTGTTTTGACTTGAATCATTTATAGAGTGAACCCCCTATAAAATACCCCTGTGGAAGCGGCTATAGGGCCGTGAAACATGTCGGGTTGAAATTGTGGGCTTCATCGTCTTCCTGCACAGACATCTCCTTGTGGATGGGTCTAGGGTATATGATACACATTATCTATCCCTGTGTAGGATTCGATATCTGCTTGTAAATCGATACATAAGCAAACATGTCTGTTGACTGCAATTGTTTTTAATGCAATATTGTGTATATTGTCATTTGTATTCTGTTGACACAGCATACATTTTTATGACTTTCCCCTTTCTTTCGTAAATTCAATAAACTTTTGACTTTTTTACATTTATCTCCTTTTTTTTGTTTTACCTATATACCAAGCACCCAGTTTTAAAAGTCCCGTGCTTATACACCCAACTTGTCCTTTCTCTAAATATAGGATATTGTGAAATAAAGTCCAATACTGAAATAGGGCTTAAATAATAGTCCCAAAAAAGTGATCCATCTTGTTGGTATACATATATAAATCCAAATGTGATAAAAAGAATCCCAACACCAAGTGAACAGTAAGGCCCCTTTCACACTATTGCAACGCAATTTTGCCGCGATTTCGCGGCGCGATTTTTGCCGCGATTTTGAAAGCATGGGCAAGGCTATATGCATCAAAATGCATTAAAATCGTGGCAAAGTAGTGCAGGAACTACTTTGAAGTCGGTGCGACTTCAAAACGCACTGATATGAATGGGGCTCATTGAAAATAATGGAAAACGACTTGTCATGCGATTTTGCGGTCCAAAATCGCGGGACAAGTCGCACTAGTGTGAATGGGGCCTAAAAGTGGGCTCTCACCAGATCAAATGGGTCTGAATTGCCATATAGCAAACAGACCTGTTCAGGCTTTACAAGGTGATCCTTATTCCTCCTATGATCATTACCATGGAAGTAGTTTTCAGCTCATATGGTGGTAGGCAGAGGGATGGGAGTCTCTCAAGGCCAGATGACATGAAAACCAGAAAAAGGAGTGCACATAGCGTAATATTGCTAAAAACTTTTAATGAAATAAAAGGAATCGCACTTACAAGAATCGCATGGTAACAGGCAATGTATTAAAATGAAGTTATACTGTGAGCTCCTGACGCGTATCGTCCGCACAGACATCATCAGATCAGATAATTTGTTTATCAATTATGTTGTGCTGGCAGCTTGACTTGTTTTGGTACTAGCACTTTCTAGACACTTTTTTACAAACACAATTATAAACCAAGTGAAAATAAAGTCACAGGTGAAGATAAATTGCAAGTGCCAAATAACAGGATCTGTATTTGGGCTAAGAATATATATGCCCAAAAAGTTCTTGGTGCTAGAAATAAATGTGAAACATCAAATATAAAGTGCTGATTTATTTATTCAAAAAAAGTGCAATAATAGTGTGGGTATTGTATAAGAATAAAGTGTTGTCCATAAACATATAAAGGTAGGACTTTTACCACTACTGTGCTGAGAGCAGTGCTAGTGCAAAGGAAAAAGAGTGGTGGAATCACTGAGGCTATTGCCGAGAAGTGCTATACCTATAAAATGCACTAGGTGTCGCACTCACCCTTTTCATCCCTGAGTACAGGGTGTTGAATGCAGGCTGGAATAGTCTCCACAAACACAGAAGTTAAAAACTCGGGGTATAATCTTTTTTTTGGTGGGCAAACCTCAGGGGGATCCTCCGGATGCGGGTCCAATCTGGGTGCTTAAAACAAAGAAAGCCCCATGGTGTAGTATATACAGTTGAATTAAAAGCAAGTGTAGCAAACTCACAGTTCAGGCTGATCAGTTCAGTGAGCGATGCAGACGCAGGGCGCAAGGATATTTCCACGTTCCACGGCTACCAACTGCAAAAACCGGAAGTGACGTTGACGTACAAACTCCGCCCTACCCGTTTCGTCATTGGACGTCTACTGGCTCCATTTCTCTATTTTCACTTGGTTTATAATTGTATTTATCACTAATACACACATAGGATCTAGTGCAATACACCTTCTAATAAACAGGTTAGCGCTGGTACCAATCCTTTCACACCCTTTAATCTACACTGCACATTCACATCAGTCCCTGCCCTCAAGGAGCTTGCAATCAAGGTCCTTATCTCAAATGCATACACACTAAGACCTCAGGGCACAGGGCGGTTGAAAACCTTTTTCTGGACGCTGGAAACACGATGGCTAGACACTGACGGTGAAAAACATCAGTTTTACAGCTTTTACATTCTGAGTTTATGTGAGTTTAGCAGCAGTTATGAGCATTTGAGGTTAGAGGCGTTTTTAAGGATAACCTCAGGAGACCCTTCCAAATGCCCACAATGCATGAAAAACAAGTAAATTATTAACTATTTTATCTATTCTGTGAGAGAAGAGAGAGCAGCAGAGAGAGCCGTGTGCTTGTAGATAGTGGTCTTATTTTTTGTATATGTGTGGGTGTGAATCTCGCGCTGTCCTGAGAGATCTAGGGATGAATACCCTTAATGCCGCTTGTAATTGTTACTGTTAACCGCACAGTTAAAAAAATGGTGGGAAGTACCGCGCTTCAAGGGATATCTATAAAGTGTACGTTTACCTCAGTGATAATCAATAATTTAAAATAATAATAAATATAAATAATAATAAATAATACAATTATGTCGATATCGTATTGTGCAATGAATAATAAATAGTATTGATATTCAATGTGTTGTGTCAAAATATAAATTAAATAAATAAATAAGCTATTAATATATGATGATGAAAAAATATTGGTGCTAAAATAAATAGTTATAAGCGCTGGTTCACACTACCGCGACGCTACTTCCCGGGGCGACCTCCGAGATCGTGGTGCGAGCAGCGCGCCGCGACCTCGGAGCGGCCGCCACGGACTTCATAACATTGAAGTCTATGGCGGTCGCCTCCTGGTCGCCCTAAAGAAGCTCCGGACCCTTTTTCTAGGTCAGAGCGACTTGTGTCGCTCCTATTAGAACGGGTCCGCAGCTTCCCTATGGGAGGCGACCTGCGGCGACCTGTGAGGCGACCAGGTCGCCTCACAGTTTGCCCTAGTGTGAACCGAGGCAAAATCACCAAGTATAAATACAATGTATTACACAATATACCAATAATAAATAAATAATAAATAGTGAAGGTGATTAGGTAAGTGCTGTATATAAAATATATAAAAAAAATTTGAATGTGCCAATAAAGTGCTCTGTGACAATAAATGTAATTAACATTATTTACTCCATATATTCTCAATTAATCAAGGTGATATATGTGTATCAATAAAGTGCTCTGTGTAAATCCGTATATATTATAGATGTTTTCTCAATACATTTGCCAATAACATAAAGTGCAAAAATATATCCAACAAGTGCTCTAGTGTCCCAAATATCTCTTAAACAGTGACCGCAGATCTTCCTCTTCTATATGTCACATTAATATTTCTTCCACCTATACACCGTGTGATTCAGGCGTGCTCTTCGGTGCTCATCACCTATAGGTGTGCTACATGCTCACCTTAGTGCCTCAGATATTGCGCCTTTAGATCTGTTAAAGATCTGATCTCTCTTCCTCTCCTTTTCTAGGTATACAGGGTAGGGTATAAGGTATGGTCCCTCCTCCTCTCCTTCTCTGTAAAGGGGATGGTGGTATGCTCCTCTTTATCTGGATCCAGCTGGGGTTCACTTGGTAAAGCTTTGGATCTCAAAAATAAGGGGCCAATGTAGTGCAGTATTTTCCGATTCACATTTATTAGAAAAAAATATCCACTCACATTTAAAATTGCCACTATCAGCCACTATGCCGCGGGACTTGTATTTCCGTGTCCCGTAACGTCACTTCCAGTGCTATGCCCTTATATTTTGTGTTTTCACTATGGATCCCATCATGAGTATGTATGAGGAAACGTTCCTGATGTTGCTGTTTCTGAGGCTCCAAATACATAGAAAGTTGCGTGAGAGGACCAGAGTTTGTCGCTGCTGGACTCATCCATTGATGAGCAACAGCATGTGGTGAACTTTGTGTTTTTTCAACATTTTTATATGTTCAAAAATTATCAGAAATGTTTTCCCCTTTAAAGAAATAAATGCAAACGCACATAAACACGGTGTACCGTGGTTACATGCGGTTACAAGCATTTTGCGTTTGAAATTACAGTAAACTACAGTCCTGAATGCGATTTTTTCTGTTTGAAAAAAAAATGCTTGTAACCTCAATTGCCTCTAAACTACTATAAACGAATGGATGTATAAGATAACATAGAGGAGAGTTCAGAGGCTGCTGAAAAAACTGCTCCTTCAGTTTAGCAGCTGTAGTGTACATGAGGCCTAAGGCCAGCTTAGGTAGGATCTAATTAATCACTTCAGCCCCGGAAGGTTTTGCCCCATTAATGACCAGGCCATTTTTTGCGATTCGGCACTGCGTTATTTTAACGAACAATTGCTTGGTCGCGTGATGCTGTACTCAAATACAATTGATGTCTTTTTTTCCCACAAATAGAGCTTTCTTTTGGTGGTATTTGATCACCTCTGTGGTTTTTAGATTTTGCACTATAAACAAAAAAAGAGCGACAATTTTGAAAAAAAAAAGAAAAAACGCAATATTTTTTACTTTCTGCTATAAAAGATTCCCAACAAAAAAATTTAAAAAATCTAATTTTTTTTATCAGTTTAGGCCAGTTTGTATTCTGCTACATATTTTTGGGTAAAAAAATCCCAAAAAGTATTCAGTGTATCAGCGATTTTTAGCGGAACTTCGACATTGCAGCAGACAGATTCGACCCCTAACTGACATTTTTGACACTTTTTGGGGAATAGTGACATTAATACAGTAATCAGTGCTAAACAATATGCACTGTTACTGTACAAATGACACTGGCAGGGAAGGGGTTAATACTGGGGGTGATCAAAGGGATAAATGTATGCCTATTTGTGCTTACTAACTGTGGAGGGGGCTCTGTGAAAGGCACACGGAGATCGGTGTTTCAGCTTTTACTGAAACACGTGATCTCTCTGTGCCTGTGTGACAGAAGAGCTGCCTGCTTTGTTTACATAGGCAGGCAGTTCTTCTGTCAGTTTCTGTGAAGATCGTGGGAGGCCGGCGGTGATCGTGCCTGCTCCTCCCGCGGTCTGCCTCCAGCTGTGTCAAATCACAGTGGGAGCGCGGTTCCGGTGGCGCGCGTGCGCCGCCGAGACCACATGCACATAATCACAAATATGTACGTGATTATACGCAGCCAAGCCGCCCTGCCACAGTATATGTGCGTGGGGCGGTCGGCAAGTAGTTAAAGGATTAGGTCACCTTTACTGAAAAAAAAAAGGTAATGAGGATCTAACAAAGGAGACACATACTGTACCTCTGGGCCTGATGAGCTGTCTGTGCCCTCCACAGCCAGTCCACTGGCCTGGGGGATTTGAAATCCCCGCTCTTCTCCCTTCTTCTGAGACAGACTAGAACGATTCTGATTGGTCAGCACCCTCACTATAATGGCACTGACCAATCAAAATTTATCTGATCTGTGCTAGAAGCACTACTTGGAGAAGAGCAGGGATTTCAAATCTCCGGACCACTGAACTGACTGTAGGGGGTACAGACAGTTCAGCAGCCTTGGAGGTAAATATTGCAGGGTCCAGTGGTGGGACCAGTGTCGGAATAAACTCTATGGAGGCCCCTAGGCAGTTTAAACCTTAAGGCCGACCTCGCAGGTTTCTGCAGGTTTCTCGTGCGCATGCTCTCTAGTGGGATAACATTGAACTAAGTAGTGTGCATCTTGGCCGCTAGATGGAGATGACCATCACTACTGTACATTACACGTAAGAAGGTGCACCAACATTTCTTTAAAACTGATAGCTGAAAGAAGATTAGCTTTTAGGGGACCAACTGTAATGTAAATCTGATGTCTATGGTTTATATACTATAAGTTGTTATGGGGTACATTACATGAATACAGTATTTTTTATAGAGTCTTTAAAGTTTGTACAGTTTTCATTTCTTTGTGTTGATTCGCTTTTTCAATTATTTTGTAAACAATTAAGGAAAGCCTAATTTAAATATTCTTTTAAGAATTAATAATTCTTTGATCTTCTTTCACGGGGCCCTTGGACCAGTGCCTACTTTGTAATGCAGGACAGGGTGGGCAGAGAGAATGTCTGGTAATAGGAAACCAGTGCAAGCACAGGGGGAATATACAAATTCCATGCTGCTTGTATCCAGGCCAGGATTTAAACCAAGTACCCCAGCACCGCAATGCCAAAACGCTAACCACTGAGACACTGTGCTGCCCAATATTGTAGCCAAGAATGATCAATGGTTCCAGTACCACTGCAGCCTCCAACACACACACACATTAGAGCTTGAAGGGGTTATGCCCATAGGTGTGCATGGTGTCAGTAAGGCAGAGATTGGTGTATTTATTATTTGTATTATTTTTTATTCTTTTTTATTCTTTTTTTTTTTAAATCATTTTTACACATTTTTTATGAGGCCCATTAGGGGACTTTGGTAAAATATCAGGGGTTTAAGCAGGGGGAATCTGCGCCACTCAGAGTGATTAGGGTGTGCCCAGGCACACCTGGCACACCCTGTGTGCACCCCTATGGTTATGCCCAACACAAACGCAAATGCCAAGAGGCTGTAGATATGCCCACTAGCCAAGTAAGAAACCAAATTAGTCTGGATTCTATAGATTTTATCAAATACCTATTCAAAGTATACCGAAATCTGATTAGTAAAATATTATATACAATATAAAATGTTAAAATCATCATGAAGTAGGAACACTTTTGTAAGCACAGATGTCCTACTTTCATACATTTGGAGGGGGGTGGGTCCCATTTGCACCATGTTACATCTTACACCCCCAATATGGGTGTAACATGTAATATGGTCCAAAAGATGGTGTTGGTCTCCCTTTCTTCCTTCACTACTGGACACCAAATGGATCATTGGGGAAGTGAAGAATTGTGAGTATTAGGGATGAACTAAACTGCCTTGGGTTCGGTTCGAGCAGGGTACAGCAAACTTCGGATGCTAAACACAAACCCCAATGGGAGCCGAATCTGCCAAACTTAAAAATGCCCATTTTTTTGGCTATTAGGCAAGGAGTGTAAAAAAAAAATGTCATTGGGGCGGGATGGTCAATGCCATGGGGAACAGTAATTTGTTTAAATGCTTAGTGATACATTAAAATGTCTAAATCCTTTAAATAACAAGCCTGGGGAATGGGGGGCTATTCCTGGCTATGAAGGAGCTCATCTTTGTGATGAAGAGAAAATGCTGCAGCAGCGCTAACATTTACAAAATAAAAACGTTTTTAAAATTAGCAGTGAGTGACATTTTTTGACAACTTCTTAACCACTTGACTTCTGAAAGATTTACCTTGCTTCATGACCAGGGCATTTTTTTGCTATACAGCACTGCGTTACTTTAACTGACAATTGGGTGGTCATGCGACACTGTACATAAATAAAATGTATGCCCTTTTTCCCACATGTAGAGCTTTCTTTTGGTGGTATTTGATCACCACTGAGTTTTTTTTAATTTTTTGCGCTATAAACAAAAAAAGGCTGACAATTTTGAAAAAAAAAAAGTTTTTTTTTACTTTCTGCTATAAAACACTGCCAATAAAAAAATGTAAAACAACCTAATTTCTTGATAAATTTAGGCCAATATGTATTCTGCTACATATTTTTGGTAAAAGTTATAGCGTCTACCATTGATGGGCTATACAGTATCTCACAAAAGTAAGTACACCCCTCACATTTTTGTAAAAATTGTATTATATCTTTTCATGTGACAACACTAAAGAAATGACAATTTGCTACAATGTAAAGTAGTGAGTGTACAGCTTGTATAACAGTGTAAATTTGCTGTCCCCTCAAAATAACTCAACACACAGCCATTAATGTCTAAACCGCTGGTAACAAAAGCGAGTACACTCCTAAATGAAAATGTCCAAATTGGGCCCAATTAGCCATTTTACCTCCTCAGTGTCATGTGATTCCTTAGTGTTACAAGGTCTCAGTTGTGAATGGGGAGCAGGTGTGTTAAATTCGGTGTTATCGCTCTCACTTTCTCATACTGGTCACGGAAAGTTCAACATGGCACCTCATGGCAAAGAACTCTCTGAGGATCTGAAAAAAAGTATTTTTGCTTTACATAAAGATGGCCTATGCTATAAGAAGATTGCCAAGACCCAGAAACTGAGCTGCAGCACGGTGGCCAAAACCATATAGTGGTTTAACAGGTCAGGATAGAATCAGAACAGGCCTCGCCATGTCCACCAAAGAACTTGAGTGCATGTGCTCAGCGTCATATCCAGAGGTTGTCCTTGGGAAATAGACGTATGAGTGCTGCCAGCATTACTGCAGAGGTTGAAGGGGTGGGGGGTCAGCCTGTCAGCGCTCAGACCATACGCCACACACTGCGTTAAGTTGGACTGCATGGCTGTCGTTCAAGAAAGAAGCCTCTTCTAAAGATAATGCACAAGAAAGCCCGCAAACAGTTTGCTGAAGACAAGCAGACTAAGGACAAGGATTACTGGAACCATGTCCTGTGGTCTGATGAGACCAAGATGAACTTATTTTGTTCAGATCGTGTCAAGCGTGTGTGGCAGCAACTAGGTGAGGAGTACACAGACAAGTGTGTCTTGCCTACAGTCAATCATGGTGGTGGGAGTGTCATGGTCTGGGGCTGCATGAGTGCTGCCGGTACTGGGGAGCTACAGTTCATTGAGGGAACCATGAATACCAACATGTACTGTGACATACTGAAGCACAGCATGATCCCCTCCCTTCAGAGACTGGGCAGCAGGGCAGTATTCCAACATGATAACGACCCCAAACACACCTCCAAGATGACCACTGCCTTGCTAAAGAAGCTGAGGGTAAAGGTGGCCAAGCATGTCTCCAGACCTAAACCCTATTAAGCATCTGTGGGACATCCTCAAACAGAAGGGGAAGGAGAGCAAGGTCTCTAACATCCAACAGATCCATGATGTCATCATGGAGGAGTGGAAGAGGACTCCAATGGCAACCTGTGAAGCTCTGGTGAACTCCATGCTCAAGAGGCTTAAGGCAGTGCTGAAAAATAATGGTGCCCACACAAAATATTGACACTTTGGGCCCAATTTGGACATTCTCACTTAGGGGTGTACTCACTTTTGTTGCCAGCGGTTTAGACATTATTGGCTGTGTATTGAGTTATTTTGAGGGGACAGCAAATTTACACTGTTATATAAGCTGTGCACTCACTACTTTACATGTAGCAAAGTGTCATTTCGTCAGTGTTGTCAGATGAAACGATATAGTAAAATATTTACAAAAATGTGAGGGGTGTACTCACTTTTGTGAGATACTGTATATTTATACACACCCTGCAGTCTTCTAGCTGGTCTGATGAAATTACAGTAGATTTATTTTCTTCTTTTGGAGGCACGGAGCAAGAATGAGTGGCACCAATAAAATGATGTGTGGACACAGCACAAGGATGAGAGGGGAATGTAAATGACAGGCTGGGCTCATGGGAAATGGGTGAAATGCTGCAAGTCTCATTCTGCCCAAAGAGGACCATTGACAATAGATCTAGGAGGAACTTTGGGACATCATTAGAGTGTGGAGTGGCTAAAATTTTTATACTGTGGCGGGCATTTAAAAATTAAAAAAATATATATATATCTATATATTACAGGCCTACTTTAAGTCTTTTAGAGCATTGGCTGATGTGGTGAGCAATGCCACAAAGCGGGACTACCCTGGAGTACCCCCATAGTTTAGTTTCGCAGCCACAAGTCCCACTAACTACCCATAAAGAGGCAGTTCTGAATTTTGGCAAACAAAGTATATTAGCAAATGTCATAACTTAGATCAAACCGATGGAAGGATAAGACATTTCGAAAGTGACAAGTGAACTTTAACCGGCGGTCCATTTCTATGTCATTTAAATTACAGCAAAGAAACGAGATGGAACACGATGGTGTTTATGTGCCGGTTCTCTATCCAGACTCTCGCAGTCGTAAAAAAGGTAGGCATCAATTCAGATAGAAATAACATAATTAATTTTTGCAGAGCTGGTGCTCGTCTATTGCACCTGTTATGTTATCAGCTCATTTTTCAAATGTTCCATCTGAGCTCTGGTTGCCAACCTGGGCTGCGACGAGCGTGGCTGACAGAACAAAATGTGAGAAGGTCCTTCTGTCTTTAACGCCTGCTCAAGAGTGAATCAGCCTCCAATTAATCTGTTGTTTCTGTAGGAGTCTCGGAGAAAAAAAAAAAAAATCTGACACAGAGAGGTTTCTGTTCCATAAAACACTCTCACCTCCACGGTTGGCTATGCTGTTTAATTAGAGATTAGTAAAGAAAAATGATTAGCAATATTAATATATGGAGTTGGAATCTTCAGTACCCCACAGATACTGCAATTTGTGTCCATTTAGAGACAGGCCAATGCAAATATTGCATGCCTGCAAAAATAATTGTCCCTATTGTGTCCGCTATTGATGCTGATTTGTACTGGACCATGCTATAAAGGCACAGATCTTCCCCACAATGGGAATGTATAGCATTTTGTATATTTTTTTCTTTTATATGTTCAAAATAATAAAAATACACCTAAATTGTGTTATGTCACACAATTTGCATTGTGTTATGGCCATAGGCGTGCGCACAGGGTGTGCCGGGTGTGCCTGGGCACACCCTAATCACCTAGGGCACATTAGCATTATCGCTCTGTTTGCCAGTGAGGAGATGGGAAAGATCTCCCTCAGACCTGCTCTGCCATAAGAGAAGTGCCACACACTTCTATTTCACTTTGCCAGCAGGGAGAGTAATGTACCGAGGCCATATACATGTAGGCAAACACATTGATGTGTATTTAAACTTTGGGGTGCACACCCTAATGCAATAGGCTGCGCACACCTATGGTTATGGCAGCCAACTGAAATAAATGGGCTGCCGATGAGACCTGAACTAAAGAAAACAGTGTGTAACCTTTTTTTCACAATGCAATGGTCTGAAATGCACTACTGGGTGTGTGGCCTTATTGCATTAATCAAGTTGGGTTGATATATTCCTCTCTTACCTATGTTCTTATACTTGTTACTATGTTTATCATATTACTGTCTATAAGGGGGGTTCTTCTTCTCTCTTTGCAGTGACAAGGGATGCATCCGCTCCTGAAGAAGTGAAATTTACTCCACGAAACGCGTAGAGCCTGTTATTATGCATTCCTTTTATTATGCGATTTACATAATACCGATATGGCTTCATATGCCCATTTTTAGCCATGGCTTCATCTGTTCATGCCTTACTAGTTTTTCACGATTTTATATTTATGCTGGTTCAATTGTATTATTGTACTCAACATTTTATACATGTACCTATGCCTCTTGTGGATATTTGTACGGATGATGACAATTATCATTAAATTGTTGTTCTTTTTGCTACCTGGTTGTGCACCCATCTGTTTACCTACTTAAGCCATGTTATACACCCCAACCATTATGCACTTCATATAAAGTCCCACTTGTTCCCCTTCCTTTTTGTATTCCCTCAGTGCTAGGGCTGCTAGGCCTTCGGCTTTTTAAAAAATATTACTGTGTTATGGATTTGTCCACACTTTACCTGTTTCTACCATATGTTATACATATATGCCGATTGTCCTATGTACTTTTAACCTACATTCCCCTCCCCCATTTGTCACTCATTGCATTAAGGTTCCGTTAAAAACGATCTGCACTGCAACACTGCAAGTAACATGAAGATGTAAATGAGCTCTAATGTTGTACTTACTGTATAATCAGGTATTTGATATACATTTTTTATATTTTATTTTTTATAGTTATACAATGCTGGCCATTTATGAGTGTACATCATTAACCACTTGCCAACCACCTCCTGTATTTTTACTGTGTCAGGCTGGCTCCTACAGGCAAAACAACGTAGATCTACGTCGCTTGCCTGGGAGGAGCTAGGGGGCAAACGTGCGCCGCCGCCGGCGCGCTCCCGCCCCCGATCATCAGTGGGGAAGCCGAAGCCGACCGTTCTTCTCCCTGAAATGATCACAGAGCTCATGTGATCCTGCTATAAAGGCTCACATGTCTCTGTGAGCATTTCACAAGTCCAACCCCCATACAGTTAGAATCACTCCCCTAGGGTCACATTTAACCCCTTGATCACCTATACTGTTAACCCCTTCCCTGCCAGTGTCATTATTACAGTAACAGTACATATTTATAGCACTGATTACCTGTAGTAATGTCACTGGTACCCCCAGAAGTGTCAAAAATGTCAGTCAGAGGTCCGATCTGTCTGCCGCAATGTCGCAGTCCCGCAAAAAAATCGCAGATCGCCGCCATTACTAGTAAAAAAAAAAACAATAAAAATGACATAACTTTTTCCCGTAGTTAGTAGACGCGATAACTTTTGCGCAAATCAATCAAAATACGCTTATTGCGATTTTTTATTACCAAAAATATGTAGCAGAAAACAAATTGGCATAAAATATTAAAAAATTTTGATTTTGAATTTTTTTTTGGGGGGAATGTTATATATCAGAATGTGAAAAATATTGTTTTTTATTTTTTCAGAATTGTCGCTTTATTATTTGTTTATAGCACAAATAATAAAAATTGCACAGGTAATTAAATACCACCAAAAGAAAGCTATATTTGTGGGGAAAAAAAGAACATCAATTTTATTTAGGTACAGTGTCGCACGGCCGCGCAACTGTCCATTAAAATAACGCAGGGCCGAATCACAAAATATGGCCTGGTCATTAAGGGGGCAAATCCTTCCGGTCCAGAATGCATTTTTGAATTGAAGTGACCTGGGATCAGCCTCTCGTGGCCCCTGCACAGCAGGGCTGGAATGTGAAAAACAGAAGCAATATAAGGAGCCAATCAGTTCATGTGTTGACAATAAGCACGCTGATAGGAGGAAAAAGCAGAGTGCAAGAGAGATGAGCTCATTACTGTACTGCTTCTCCTTTCACTGTCTGGTCACAGGCTAAGGGAGTCCAACATAACCATGGTTCTGGGAAATCGGTTTAAATGATGCTGGATGCTAGGACATCTAGTAACAGAAAAAAAGTACTGCGGGGGAAATCAGTGGATTAAAAATGAATATTGTAGTAAAAGCTATTGTATTAGCTATTCGTTTTCTCTTATTTTTGGCTGGGATTCTGTTTTAAAGCTAAACTGTGGATAAATGAATATTGTTTAAAGCAGTGTATCTCAACCAGGGTTTCATGGCACCCTGGGGGACTGTCTGGGTGCCTTTATCATGGGAGCCAGTTTGCCCTGGACCAGGGTCATGAGCTGTCTTGGTGTGGTAGGGCCAGCCACCAATGTTCTAGGGCCAGTAGCCAGGTATCTTTTATTGCTATGGTGATGGCAGCCAGCTCGCCCACACCATGACAATGCATGACTCTGATCCAGGCCAGGCGGCATGCAAGGCTGCCTCTAGCATTCAGTAGAAGATGGAAGTCCACCTCCTTCAGAACTCCTTAACCTCCCGCCCTCTGCCATACTACTAGAGCCAAAAAGTAGGGCTTTAAAGTGAAGAGGAAACTGTGATAGGGGGGCTCTGTGATGGGGCAACTGTGTGAATGGGGGGGGGGGGTCTGATGTGATGGGATGTCTGATGTATAGAAGGGGCTCTGATAGGCAACGCAGACTCTGGTATAAAATTGGGACTCTGATATGAAGAGAGACCTCTGATGTGATGTGGGGAGGGGGGTTTCTGATGTACAGGGGGCTTTGATGTGATGGGAGAGCCTCAGTGGTGATGGGGGATCCTCCCATTTTATACTGTGATGCCTTGAGGTTTTGTATACTTCTAAAGGGGGAATCTGAAACTTTGTCTATTTCTAACAGATCTGTACAGTACTCCAGTGTGAAACTTTAGAGTTGATTTGCTAAAGGCAAAAGGACTGTGTACTTTGCAAAGTTGCAGTTGCCCTCTGCAAGAGCAGTTGCTCCAGAGCTTAGTAAATGAGCAGAAACTCTGCAGACTACCATCATCCAATCACGTGCAAGCAAAGATGATGTTACTTTTTTTATTTTCTTTGCAAGTGATTGGATACCCTTTGCAAAGTGAAGCCTTACCTAATTTACTAAGCTCTGGAGCAAATGCACTTGCAATGGACAACTGCACTTTGCAAAGCGCACAGCCTATTTGTCTTTAGTAAATCAACCCCTGTGCCTCAGGAACTTCCTGTAATAAAGACCTGTCACTGCAACTCTCTCCTTGTGCAGGGTGACTGGTCTTGTCTCCGCCCCTCCTGTAGTTTTCAATGGGCAGTCTGTAGTGAGGTGGAGGCTCCACCCACAGCTCTGCTTTATGCACAGGCTGTGTACAGCACACTGATAATGTCACTGCTATATTTACAAAGTCATATCAGAGTTTGTAAAGACATTTGCTGCACACAAAGCAAATGGATATCCTTTGTGGCTATTGAGGAGGATATTTGAATGAACATTTCCATGGCTGGAATTTAGCTTGTGTATAAAAACACGTAGGGGTTGATTTACTAAAGGCACATACACTGTGCACTTTGCAAAGAGCAGTTGCTTTAGAGCAGGGGTGTCAAACTCAATTTCATCATGGGTCACATCAGCATCATGGTCACCCTCAGAGGGGACGGTTCTATCTGTTGCCCCCTACCATTAGAAGTCAAGATTCCCCCACCCTCCTGTACATCACAGTGCACCCCCTTACCATATGCTGCTGCTGTGTTGGATCTGGGAAGCAGAAACTGCAGGTTCTGGAGAAGAACCAGAGAAGGGCTGGAGTCAGCTCCCAGAGTCTGCTGAATGCTTAGACCAATGGTGGTAGAGACAAGGGGGTACTGCCGCTGCTGCTCTACAGAGAGGTGCAGGATCTGTAGAAGGATTTCTGTCCTCCTCTCTGCTGCCAACTGCAGAGATAGGGGTTGGCAGAGACGAGAGACTCTCTGTGGCTGCACAGAATCTGGCGGAGGAGTTCTATCCTCCTCTCCGCTGAGACAAGGTGGGGGCAGAGATGAGGGAGATGCAGCAGCTGCAGGAGAGGATCAGGGGCCATATGAAATAGCCTGGTGGGCCAGATTTGGCCTACAAGCCTTGTGTTTGACACATGTGCTCTAGAGCTTTGTAAATGAGGTAAAGATTCACTTTCCAAAGAATACCCAATCACATGCAAGGAAAAAAGAAAAAAAAACAGCATTTTGACATTGGCTGTGTACTGACGAAACACGTGTGGGGACGTGTGATCGCTACACGCAATTTCCGGTCTCTGTGGAACGCAGGTGGAATGTGGAAGTGGCGTCCCCTGCTGGTACTGTGATTGAAACATCCATACCTGCTATACTCTTGAGAAATCTGTAGTAAGTGCAACATTTATTGTCTAATAAATGGCTGTTTAAGATACTACACCATGAGAGGTCCCTTTTGTTGTCTCTCCCTTATGTAGCATGTATAATCGGAGTTTGATCCTGGGCTGAGCATACCATAACAAATAAGGAGCTGGACCCTTGAGGGATTTATCTACCTGGAACTTATGGTGTTTTGCTGAACACTGGAAGTGGCCCTAAATTAGGATTACCTAGCTGGGAATATCACTCAGTCTCACCCCCTGTAATTAAGGGGTCCGACCCTTCTGGTAAGCAGACTCTGTGTACACTTGGTGAAATTCCCAAGGTGGAGGTGCACCCAACTTGCATGAACAGCCTTGGCTCCTTATATAAGAACGTTTCCTTATGTAGCAAAATTTCCAGGCATTGGGCCCACATATAGGTCTGCTTTTGTTACCGGTAACACTTCCAACACATTTAAGTTGAAAACCCAAGTGTGAGAGCTGAGACAATGACCATTCCGGCATCTATGGTTTGTTTTGTTTATTTTGTAATGGGGATGGGAGAAGGGAATGAGTGGGATACTCCTCTGGCTCAACTAGGTTCAACTGGGACACTGTACAGAAAAATGCCTGTTAGCACTGTCTTGACGCCAGCTGAATGCTGACCAACGCTCCCTGGCGCTTGAAGATACTGTTCTGCTGAACTGTGCTGGAACTTCGACTTTAATACTAGGTTAACTCAGAAGATCCAGGACAGTAGGACATTTGACTCCTGACACTCTGTTTAGTTCAAAAGTCTGGTGAACAGCTCCCTCCAGCCCTTCAATGACTGAGGTAGCTCCTTGTAACTACTTGTGCTGCTGCAACCCTTAACACTGTAGGCTTAACTCTTCAGGGCCCAACCACTGGCGCCCCCTCTTCACTTCAGGGTCCTCTCACTAGGCACCCCCTCTGACACTTCAGGGTCCTCTCACTAGGCACCTCCTCTGACACTTCAGGGTCCTCTCACTAGGCACCCCCTCTGACACTTGCTGGTTCCTGGATCCCTGGGACCTTTACTGGAGTGGTCCCCTCTACACTTCTGGCAGACCCTCAGGGGCAATTCACAGTACTCACGAACTTGGCATGCTTTCCTGGAACTGAACCCCTCTATCTCCACTGGTCCTCGTCACACCAGATCCTCTCTGCAGCTCGCTCAGCTCTCTATTTGGACTCTCAGGCAGCCACCCGAGACACTAGATCCTTCTGACAGGAGGAGAGACAGCCGTATCCTCCCTCCCGGGACTCTGCTTCCCGCCAAGATGCTGCATCATGCATTCCCCTCAAACGTATACCCACTCCCAGAATCCTCTGTGGCAGAATCTGCCTTCTGGGGTAGATACAGGCCTGGATGAGCCACTGATTTGGTTTCCTCCACTGCCCAATGAGAATCCTCCCATGGAGCACAGTGGGGAGACTCCCCCTTCAGCAGCCACACCTGGAAGACATGACAGCCCAGCTGAAAATCATGGCCCTGCTGTTAGGCAGTCAAGGCCCACTATACTTTATCCTAGCACCTACCTTGTGGGGTGCTACACTTATATTGAGATTGTGATATCCCCTGTGGCTTTTTATCACATCAAAGACTCACAAAATCCCTTCTTTTATGCCAAATTATTGGTCTCATTGTAAATTTGTGTTATTTTGTTTGAGCACGGTTATATATACAGTAAACCCCCGCTCCATCGCGGTTCAGTTTTTGCAGTCCCGGTATATTGAGGTTTTTTTGTAATGTTATTTTACTATATAAATCATGAAAAATGAAATATTTTTGTGTTTTCCATTGCTCTTGTTATGTCTCTCAGTATCTTTTATGTGTTTAAATGAGTTTCCATTGTTTTAAAAGTGTGTTTAAAGACCTTAAAATGCTTTTACACGTACAGTGTCAGTAAAAAAAACATGCCTACAATGCATTTTAATAGGGTTTTTCTATTTTGCGGATTTTCACTTTTTGTGGCTGGGTCCGGAACGTAACCCCCGCAATGGAGGGGGGTTTACTGTATTGTATTTATTAGCATTTTTGCTTGCACATGATTGGATGATGGCAGAGCTCCCCCTCATTTACTAGGCTTTGTTGCAACTGCTCTTGCACTTTGCAAAGTGCACCGTTTTTTGCCTTTAGTAAATGCACCCCACAGCCCGACTCACCTGCGGTTCGTAAAAAGTCTGCACATGTCCCGTATAGCGGGAAGCTTTATATTTACAAATATTATCTGCTAAAAGACCCGAATCCAGCAACACAAAGCTAACATATTTCACGGGAGTTAATTATCCTGTTTTATCCCAAGAAACTCAGCTTTAGTCTGTAATCTGTGAGGAAATCTGCTGCTCTGGTCTCAAATCCTTTCCTCAGCTTGGCGATTATCAACTACATTTTTGTACTAGAGGGAATTAATGCCACATACGGCCTAAGCAGCTTTGAAGTAGAAAGGCCTAGACCTGTATTAACTTTGCAGCACATTACCGCGGCTGTACAGAGAATAAGCAAGCTGCACTGGCACAGATGTCCAGTGAATTCCCGTGTACTGCTTTACCTTTCATTTCTGTACTGTACATCTCTCATGCTGGTCCTGGCCTTTGCACGAGGCCCCAGGTAACGGTACTCTGCTGCCGCCACCAGCCGAGTGTTAACGCTCTGATGTAAAATAAAAGACTGAATCACCGAAAAAAAAAAAAAGACCTATTGAAGTGGTTACTTTGCTAGGGACCTTGACTGAACGTGCTGCTGCTAGGAATCACAGAACTCTGCTTTGCCAAAGAGACATGTTTCCTGACAGACATAGACAGGAGGGATCAAGCTAATTTACAGACTAAATAGAAAAAAATATATATATTAAATTAAAAGTATTAAAGGGATAAACCTACAGTTTAACCACTTTACCACCGGAGGATTTTCCTGCTAAAAGACCAGGGTTTTTTGCGATTTTTTACTGCGTGACTTTAACGGACAATTGCGCGGTCGTGCGACGCTGTACCTAAACGAATTTCACGTCCTTTTTTTCCCACAAACAGAGCTTTCTTTTGGTGGTATTTGATCACCTGTGCGATTTTTTGATCACGCGCTATAAACAAAAAAAGAGCGTAATTTTTGCAAAAACAACAATATTTTTCACTTTTTTTTATATGAAATTCCCCCCAAAAAAAATGTAAAAATCAAAATTTTTTAACATTTTCGGCCAATTTGTTTTACGCTACCTATGTTTGGTAAAAAAAATCGCAAAAAGCGTATTTTGATTGGTTTGCGCAAAAGTTATCGCGTTTACTAACAAAGGGAAAGATTTTTGTCATTTTTGGTGGGTTTTTTTTAACGAGTAATGGCGGCGATCTGCGATTTTTTTTGCGGTACTGCGACATTGCGGCAGACAGATCGGACCCTTGACTGACATTTTTGACACTTTTGGGGGTACCAGTGACATTACTGCAGTAATCAGTGCTTTATATATGCACTGTTACTGCAAAAATGACACTGGCAGGGAAAGGGTTAACAGTATTGGACAGGGAGGGGTTAAGTGTGTCCTAGGGGCGTGATTCTAACTGTGCAGGGACAGGTCTACTAGTGTAAAAACAAAGATCAACAGTTCTACATAGTAAAACTGTCTGATCTTCACTTTTACACAGGGAGAACTGACAGGCGGCTTGTTTACATAAGCCGCTCTGTCTTTCTCCCGCTGTACCGGCGATCGTAGTGTGACCGGCGGACATCGGGTCCACCAGTCACACTCCCGCACTCCTCCGTGAACGAGCCGAGGCGGGCGCACGCCTCAGCGGGCGCGCGCCCGCCCGCCCTCTATTGGCTCTAGAAGGAGTGACAGGCGAGCGACGTAGACCTACGTCACTCTGCCTGGCCGGGGCCGACTGCCGCACTAAATATACTGTGCGCAGTCGGCAACCGGTTAAAAGTATATTTAGATACATTCCCACATTAACTTTACTCCTTGCATTATCTATCAGCACAACCTGGAATAAAACAATTCACAGCCATAATAACTCATTAAAAACAATATTCCTGGGCCCATACTGTGGCCATACCACTGCCTTATACTAAACTGAATCCGCGCACCACAAACTGAAAATGCTTTTAATTTATTTTTTAACCACTTCTGGACCGGAAGGATTTGCCCCCTTAAAGCGGAGTTCCACCCTAAAATTATACTTACCTCCATCTTCTTGCTCCGGGTCACCTGAAAAACAAATGGATAATCGCAATTTTTTTTCTTTTTTACTAACCTTGTTTAGAAGAAAATATACTCACCTTACTTCCATTTCCTCCCCTCTGTGGCCACGGCGTTTCGTCACTTCCTGGCTTTGCAATGATTCCTCTGAGCTGAACATCATCGCTCCCAGGAATCAATGCGCCTGCACCGGCCCCGACGTCAGTTCCGGTGCAGGCTCCGTCATACCTTGCTAAACAGCTTCTGGGCATGCCCAGAAGCTGTGCAGGGATGACGCTGCGGCACCGGAAGTGACGGCGGGGCCGGTGCAGTGCATCGTGGGACCGAAGAAGACGGAAGAGGACGCAGAAGAGGATCGCGCTGGCTTCAAGCTGCCCATACCTGAGATGGCAGCGCTGGACAATACATTTTCAAGGTAAGTATTTCTTCTAAAAGGTAAGTGCAACCCGGGACAGATCAGAGGCTAGCCATTGTGGAATGCACTAGCCCTGACTGTCCCGGGGGTATTTTTATAAAAAAAAACATTCCCAGGGTGGAAATCCGCTTTAATGACCAGGCCATATTTTGCGATTCGGCACTGCGTTACTTTAACGGACAATTGCACGGTCGTGCGATGCTGTATCTAAATAAAAATGATGTCCTTTTTTTCCCAGAAATAGAGATTTCTTTTGGTGGTATTTGATCACCTGTGCGATTTTTATTTTTTGCACTATAAACAAAAAAAGAGCGACGATTCAGAAAAAAAAAATATATATATATTTTTCACATTCTGCTTTATAACATTCCCAAAAAAAATAAAATTAAAAATCAAAATTTTTTAACATTTTAGGCCAATTTGCTTTCTGCTACATATTTTTGGTAAAAAAAAACTGAATAAGCGTATTTTGATTAGTTTGCGCAAAAGTTATTGCGTCTACTAACTACGGGAAAGATTTATGTCATTTTTATTGTTTTTTTTTTCTTTCTTACTAGTAATGGCCGCAATCTGTGATTTTTTGCAGGATGTGACATTGGGGCACACAGATCGGACCCCTGACTGACATTTTTGACACTTTTGGGGGGATCAGTGACATTACTACAGTAATCAGTGCACTGTTGCTGTAATAATGACACTGGCAGGGAAGGGGTTAACATTGTGGGTAATCAAGTGGTTAAATGTGAGCCTAGTGGAGTGATTCTAACTGTGGGGGGGAGGGGAGGGGCTAGTGAAATGATCATAGAGACATGTGATCCTATATAGAAGGGTCACAGGGACTCTATGATCATTCCAGGGAGAAGAATGGTCAGCTGTGTTTACAGCAGCTGCCCATGCTTCTCTCTCAGCGGGGAATGATAGTAGGTGTCAGGCAGCAATCGGAGCCGCCTGCCCTGTGCATCGACTTCCCCACTGACGAATGGGGGCGGGAGCGTGACGCCAGCAGCGCGCGCTCGCCCCCTAGCCCCCTGCGCGCGACCGACGTATACCTACACTGGTTTGCGCAGGAGCAGCCGTCTGCTGCAGTATAACTGCGGCGGGCGGTCGTAAAGTGGTTAATGTTCAAAGCAAACTCACCCATCCATCCATGTCTGCATGCTTTATTTTACGGAGAATTCACTTTGAAAAACATCCCCCTAGCATTTCTACATAGCTCACAACCAAGGCATGCCCAAGACCATGTGCTGCCTGGGTCCAAGAATGAAATTCTACCCTCCACCCCAACCCCCAAAAAAATCATGCCCACAAAAAGGCCCCCACATCCATTATTTTATATAAATATAAAATTTAGAAACTATTACTGTTATCTTCTTCCATAACTCACCACCAGATCGGTCCACCAAACACCCACTGTCTGTCCTCAGTCCTATTGTCACTCCTGTGTCTGCAGTGCCTACCACCCTAGAAGATCCAGCCTGCCCTGCGTGAGATGGAGCACGCTGAGGTCTGACGTCATTGCGCACACCAGGATCAGGTGAAGGACGTTCCCCAGAGGTGACGCTCCGCCTCCTCATACTTATCAGTTTGCACTACAGGCGGCAGTATGAGACAGGGGAAATGCCACCCGTAACACGACACAAATTGATGACACACAAAAATGCTGGAAAAAAATCTTGGGAATCAATTGTCTGCCCCTCTCCAAGTGCTGCCTGGGTCCAATGGACCCAGTGTGACTCATGGTAGGACCGGCCCTGCTTCCAACTGTCTCTGACCCCCAGGGACTGTCCCTGATTTGGACGGACTGTCCCTGTTTTGGAACAACGTCC